>NC_090753.1:60674559-60686558 GCF_036898095.1 Palaemon carinicauda
TGTGTATATATATATATATATATATATATTTGGGCTCAAGCCATGTCGTCGTGATGGAAGTTCCTTAAAGTAGCTTCCTAAGGGATATATGTACTACAGTGATATTCCCAGAGAATTTTACCTTTAGGTATCCAGAATTCTAACTCCTGGCGCGAATATCCTTAAAATTTCTCAAAAAGGATATCGCATAATATCAGTGGACGCATTCTTGACACGCCTCCATAGCAATCTGCACCCTAAACAGCATTTCGGCTTCAAGGAGGATGTGGCAAAAGGGAGCCGTCCAAAGGCTCTCCCCGCTCTCGTAATACTATTGGGAATACAACAGCGCCATTCCCACGACGGCGGACATTCCATTTTTTGTAGCGATCTAGCTCGGTGATATTTCCTGGTGATCTAACTTTTCGATCGTTTTACAGGGTTATTATTATGCTTTCTCCATCTTCTTCCGCCTCTGGAAAGCTGAGTATCGGGTCTTTACTATGAGTATATTTTAGCTCCTGTTTCACAATGAAATTAGAGTATTTTATTGTGTTTAAGAGCTAGGCCAGTTACTGGAGGCCCCATGGCTCCGTCGTTCGTTAGGCATGTGTTATTTAGATAGCAGAACGACTTCCAGTTTTTAATAGCTTTATTTAACTATTCTAATTATTTAGCTATTTAGGCAATTATTCTTGTAAAATTGCGATAATGTGCATAATTTTTGTTTCCCCCTTTTCTCTGTCGATCGTATAGTTACGGTGATTTAGGTAACCGAGATCTCGTATAACCTTACCTAGACGTTTTACTATACGTTCAGACTTTCCCCGGTTACCCTCGTGTATTGTTTTCATTCAGTGGAGACTGATACCTCCTAGAATGTTATGAAACATTACACGTCTCTTCGGAGATTTAAGGGTAATCTCTTTCACTCTGAGTGTAGCTTCAGGCTACAACCCTAATAGCCGTGCCTTGAATTTTATTCAGACATGGCTAACTTAGGGTTTGTCCTGCCTCTTCCCTTAACCGTTGGTTGTGGTATACCATCAGGTTTTGGGATTTAGTCAGAATCTCAGAGTATTTAGTCTTATGTCGGCGACCTGCCGGCAGGGCGAATGGGTTGTAGGATACCATCATTCCCCTGCCGGCCAGGTGGCCGGTAATAGAGGTTAGCCCTCATTAGCCGCACTTGAAGTTATGGTAGGATACCATCTTCTCCTTGCGACTAAAAGACTAGTCCTATGCCACAGTTCTCTGGGCTGAAGAGTAATTTTCTTTAGCCTAGGATACGTGGCACTGGAACTCTGTTTCTTCTTTGTTGAGAGGAGGTGGCAGTGCCGCCATCCCCTTAACTGTGTCGGCAATCTCTGGGATGGAGAACTGAGTCTCTCCTGTTCCCTGGGATTCTGCCGATACCGAAACAGAGTTTCTTTTACAGGTGGTAGGACTGACAATTTTTGCCAGTTCCTTTCACACTCGTTACAGGACCCTGTTCCCTACCCCTCTGTCCACTTTTGATGGCTGAGCCATTGTCTTTCTTTAGGCCGGCATCTTGCAACCTTACCTTTGCTGGTAGGTTGCCGGAGCCAGCCAGACTCCCTCTCTAATCATGTCTTTGGCTGACGGCAGAGCATACTGCCGCCAATCACATCATCTGTCGGCAACTGCCGGGCCAGCCGGCAGCCAAGATGGCTGCCGGCGACCATGATGGCCGTGAGAGAGAAGTCCCTTCTGTTCCCAAGGTTCTTCAGTCCTCCCTTGGACTGCTGCTACAGGTCCTGTTGCCGGGGTACTGCCGGCCGGGGTACTGCCGGCCAGGCCGGCACAGATAGTGCTGACTCAGTTGGCAGCACGCCGACTGTACTGGTACTGCTGGACTTGCCGGCCGGCAGTGTATCGGCGGTACCTTGTCAGCAATAGTACTGTAGCTGCATGGAAGCCTGAATGGTACATTCTCCCCTTCTATTAGAACCTTCTTTCTTGAAAAAGGCAGTCAAATTAGACTTTTACATCCTTAATTACTGTATACATTCACAGTAAGGAGTAGCCTTTTTTCCATGCTATCTCTCTCTCTCTCTCTAGCTAGCATGTCGGGTATGCCGGAAAGACCTAGCTATGCCGGCTACATGCCAGCTAAACTACTGTATATATTATACAGGCAGCCAGTATATCTGCAGTATAGAATATACTGCAGATAGAAAACTACTATATAGTTTATACTAGTAGTTATTTCCAATATATTTTGGATATCCAACACAGGCATTTGCTGAGCCCAATCCTATATTGAATGAATATGATTTTTTCAATATCCTGATTAGAAATCAGTATTAGGATTACCCTACAATATTAAACACTTCAAGGCAGGAGTAATACACTCCTAACCCTTAAAGGGTGGAGCCTTTTTCCTTGAGTCTCCCTGATCAGGAAACTCTATATTTTAATATAGTAGGAAGACTACAGCGAATAGGCTGAGTGGGATATACAAATATATGTCTTTATTTTCCTAGTCCAGCTGGCTTCATGCTAGATGGACCATACTGTCATATGCTACTATGAAGGCAGCATAATGACTAGACTACAATACATGATGTACAGTAGCCAGTAAATTGCAATATAGACGTACTGCAATTAGAAAACTACAGTACCATGATACAGTAGTATTTCTGACATACCTTGGGTACCCTTGTACGAGCATTCTGCTGGTACCGTTCATATATTGAATGAATAGTTTTCTTCAATATTCTGATCGAAAATCAGTCATCCTGACCCCACAGTATTAACATTATTTTGGGACAGTGATTTGATACTTCTCTACCCTTAGGGGTAAGAGTCCTTCTACTTGGAGTTACTCTATAGAGAAATCTCCATGTAGTTAATACTGAGGGGAGGCAACAGCATTTTCTCACAGGGGTACACAAGTATGTATCTCCTACTATCCCTTTATAGCTTACTATCCTAAGCTACTCGATTGTAAAGGACATTTGCATGTTGATTGTCAAGGAGATAATCCATTGTATACTCATTTGGTTTTCCTTTCTTTACAGTAGGAACACCAGATACCTTGTGCTGCAGTCCTCTGCAAGGCCAAGAGTAAGTATTTTTACGGTAACAGCTTCTGGCCGGCATGGTCACTGCAGGCATAGTCTCTAGCCGAACAGGTGGTGGTTCGAATCCCCACCCGGCCAGAAGCTGTTACCATAAAATGAATTCCAAGTGGATATATATTCCCGAGATAGAATTCGGTATTAAATGCCATTCGTGGGTGATATTTACATTAATTAAAATCACGTGTGCTTGTGATATATGTTCATATATATATATATATATAATATATATATATATATATATATATATGTATATATATATATATATATATATATACTGTATATATGTATACATATGTGTATATCTGTATGTATATATGTATATATATGCATATATATACATATTGATATATATATATATATATATATATATATATATATATATATATATATACATATATATATGTATATATATATACATATATATATATATATATTATATATATATTATATATATATGTTTATATATATATTATATATATATATATATATATATATATAATATATATATATATTTATGTGTGTGTATATATGTCCACATGTGTGTATGCATAAGTCTGTATATACATAAACCATAAAAACTTCACAAAATGGATCGTTAATGAAAAAATTTAAAAAAAAATCCCCTGTAATCTAATCCAATCTCTTCTAAAAGAACAGAAATATTTTGCACAGATAAAATGATCCTGAGACCCGAGATAGCATTGGAGAATTAAATCCATTTGTTTTCCTCCGAATTTTTGGGTGGGACAGAGAAAGCCCGGGCTTTTGAAATACAGCTGTATTGGGGATATACAAGTATTTAGTTTTGCTGCATTGTAGTTTTATGTGAGATATGCATTAGCAAGTGGATTCCCTTTTTTAAGAAATAATGGAAGAGAAATATATGAGTTTGTGCATATGCATACACACTAGCAGACACGCACAAACACACACACTCATATATGTATTATTATTATCATTATTATTATTATTATTATTATTATTATTATTATTAGCTGACTACATCCCTAGTTGGAAAAGTAGGATGCTATAAGCCCTGTTGCTCTAACAGGAAAAAACAGCCCAGCGATGAAAATAAAATAAGGAATGAATAAACTACAAGAGAAATACTGAACAGATAAAATATAATATTTTAAGAACAACAACTTTAAAATAGATATATATATACAAAGTATAAAACCTTAAAAAAGCAGGAGAAAGAGAATAAGATAGAATAGTGTACCCAAGTGTATCCTTAAGCTAGAGTGTATATGTATATGTGTATATATATATATATATATATATATATATATATATATATATATATATATATATATATATATATGTATATATATATATATATATATATATATATATATATATATATATATATATATTCATATATATATATATATGTGTGTGTGTATATATGTATATATATATATATATATATATATATATATATATATTCATATATATATATATATATATATATATATATATATTATATATGTATATTATGTAACGATCGTGAAATGAATTATAGCCACGGAAGGAAAAGGCGTTCATGTCACCAATATGATAAAAGTACTAGCTCGTATCAAGTCTTTTTACTTTATCTTTTGTAGCTATAATATATATATATATATATATATATTATATATATATATATAAAAACTCAAAATATTTGAGAGTAACCTTACAACAATAACTAACAGAAGAATCGTAAACAGAATTATCCCCCCAAAAAATACTTCTATTCTAAAAACTTCTCAAATGTTGTTTTCATCTGAAAAATTTAGAATAGCAATTTGTCCCAGGTAATGGGGCAGTGTAAAGTCAATTTATATATCGCCTGATCGAAATTTCCTTTTTTCAAAATAATTCCGGGGTATTATAAAAGCTTCTTTTTGTTTGATAATTCCAGGAATTACGAAAGAGCTTTCAGACTAATTTGACTCAATGTTGGTTTTGATTCTCTCTCTCTCTCGACTCTCTCTTCTCTCTACTCTCTCTCTCTCTCTCTCTCTCTCTCTCTCTGCTCCTCTCTCTCTCTCTCTCTCTCTCTCTTAATGTACCATTGTTCTTTTTACTCTTCATTTTGATTTTTTTAATCTCTCTCTCTCTCTCTCTCTCTCTCTCTCTCTCTCTCTCTCTCTCTCTCTCTCTCTCTCTCTCTCTCTCTCTAGGATTGATGCTAATCTTGTAATCAATATATATATATATATATATACTATATATATATATGTGTGTGTGTGTGTGTGTATGTGTGTGTGTGTGTGTGTGTGTTTTATATATATTCATTTACATGTAGCCGTTTCTAGTCTATTGCATGACAATGGCCTCACACATATCCTTAGTCATGTCTGGGGTTTGGCTATTTTCATCACCAGCTAGCCACTGCTTTTTGATAGTGGAGAGAGACCTTAGTGTGATCGCTCACAGCAAATCAACCTAGTATGGTTAGCCATGACTGGTATATCTTCGCTGATCATGACGATGCACAAACCCTTGCACTACGTTAAGGCATCCCTGCAGTATGTACACGCACTCATCTTTTATCAGAACTTATCGTTTAAAAAAAAAAAAATCGATTATATCAATACTTCAAAGACGTTATGAAAAAACTCCCCTCACTAGAAATAGAGAAATAAAAAAACTTCCCCAATATATCTTTTATCGTCTTTTGAGAAATGTCTTCAATTTACATATTTCCAAATGTTGGAATTTAAATGCAAAACAAGGTTTGGGTCTCTGGGCTTTTTGGTAATGGTATAATATAAAGTAATTTCACTTTTTCTTTGTGGCCATCAATCGATTTGGAATTGTTTGTTGGTGCTCCCAATCTCTCTCTCTCTCTCTCTCTCTCTCTCTCTCTCTCTCTCTCTCTCTCTCTCTCTCTCTCTCTCTTGTCAAGCAGGCTTAAAGATGAGTTAGAGCTTGCCTCTAACTCTCTCTCTCTCTCTCCCTTAGAAAGGAAGATTAAAGGTCAGATTTAAGTCTTCTCTCTCTCTCTCTCTCTCTCTCTCTCTCTCTCTCTCTCTCTCTCCTCTCTCTCTCTCTCTCTCTCTCTCTCTCTCTTTCTCTCTCTCTCTTCTGTTTTATCTCTCTTTATCTCTATTCTTTCTTTTCGCATGCTTTCTCTCTTGCTCTCCCCTATTTTTTTTGTCTGCTTTCTCTCTCTCTCTCTCATTCTCTCTTCTTTTGATTTCTTTCTCTTTTTTCTCTCTTTTCTCTCTCATTTCTCCCTCAATTCTTCCTTTTTCGCCTGCTTTCTTTTTTTTCCCCTCACGTTTCCTCTATATTTTTTCTCTTACTTTTTTCTCTTTTTATTTTTTCTTTTCTCCTGCCTCCCCCCCCCTCTCTCTCTCTCTCTCTCTCTCTCTCTACTCTCTCTCTCTCTCTCCAGTTTTTCTTTATCTCTATTCTTTCCTTGGCTTTCACTTGCTCTCTCTATTCTTTTTTTTTCTCCTGCTTCTCTCTCTCTCTTTCTCTCTCTCTCTCTCCTCTCTCTCTCTCCTCTCTCTCTCTCTCTCTCTCTCTCTCTCTGTCGAGGGACATTTTTCATCTTAGTCAGTGACACTAGATTAACATGCAAATAAACCGGCTCACTCTTTCTGTAAGAGTTTGTTTGATGATGTCTTCACGGTGACAAATTGTTTTTTTCTTTTTTCCATCTTTTATAATTTTGTGAATAAAATCAGATGTGATGGGTGTTTCGTACCCGTCACTATCAGTGTCAGATACAGGACTCTTCTTCTGATTAAAATAATTTAACGAATGCATTATATATATGCAAAAAAAAATCCATTTACCAAAGAATTCTTATTCCTTTTTTATCTACGTTTACTTCTAAATCACTAGCACAACTAGTCTTTTTATCTACTTTCTTCACATCTAAGCCACCTACCACAACTAGTCTCTTTAATCTACTTTCACATATATGTTTACATAGCACAACTATCCCTTTCATCTACTTGCACATATACGTCACCTAGCTCTATTAGTCCTTTTATCTGCTTTCACATCTAAATCTCTGGCACAACTAGTCTTTTTATCTACTTTTACATCTAAGTCATCTAGCACAATGAGTCCTTTCGTCTACTTTTACATGTAAGTCACCTAGCACAACCAGTCCTTTTCACTCTGCAAACCAGCCCGGGATAATTTTTATACTCTCGAATTGTTCTATATCCTTTATATATGCTTTATCATTCATTAGTAAAATCTTCTGTTATAACTAGCGTCCATTTACTCTTCCACTTTTCCCACTCCTTCCTCTTTAGTGTACTGTATTTCGTAGCCTATCCAATTCCATAATTTCCCCTTCCTATTTTTCCTATTCGTAACCACACTGTCTTTCATAAGTCATGCGACCAATGACTGAAGAAACGAATAAGAGATTAAAATGATTTTCTTTAAACAACATTGTTTGAGAACATTATCCTCATAAATCTTATATATAAAGAATTAATCCTGATATGTATCTTTTTGAAAATTACAGAGATTGATAACATTTACATCGTAATCTGAAGATGAACATTTCATGATATAAAGCTATTTTTCTTCTTACAATAATTGAAAAAGTAGTTAAATATCAGAGTAATCTTATATTTTCATTCGGAGGCATATGTATGAAAAAAACATTTTTCAAGCTAATGGAGTAAAGAGAGAATTTATTATACAAATATTTTCCCTTGCTATAATGAAGACTTGAACTGTGGCAGTCTTGCTTTTTTGTAACCTTAAGAAAAGGATTTTTACTTGATATTTTGTTCGAGAGGATTTTTATATATCAGGTTTCCTGTCACAATGTTTTGAGCATGCAATGTCTCACTCTCTCTCTCTCTCTCGCTCTCTCTCTCTCTCTTTCTTTCTCCTCTCTCTCTCTCTCTCTCTCTCTCTCTCTCTCTCATCATACACATCTGTTTGTCTTTTTATGCCCCCCCTTTCTCTCTCTCTCTCTCTCTCTCTCTCTCTCTCTCCTCTCTCTCTCTCTCTCTCTCTCTCATCATACACATCTGTTTGTCTTTTTATGCCCCCCCCTCTCTCTCTCTCTCTCTCTTCTCCTCTCTCTCTCTCTCTCATCATACACATCTGTTTGTCATTTTATGCCCCCCCCCTCTCTCTCTCTCTCTCTCTCTCATCATACACATCTGTTTGTCTTTTTATGACCCCCCCCTCTCTCTCTCTCTCTCTCATCATACACATCTGTTTGTCTTTTTATGACCCCCCCCCTCTCTCTCTCTCTCTCTCTCTCTCTCTCTCTCTCTCTCTCTCTCATCATACAAATCTGTTTTTCTTTTTATGCCCCTCTCTCTCTCTCTCTCTCTCTCTCTCTCTCTCTCTCTCTCTCTCTCTCTCTCTCTCTCAGGCATACACATCTGTCTGAATAGATGTCTCTCTCTCTCTCTGTTAGCATGCACACATATCTCTCTCTCTCTCTCTCTCTCTCTCTCGCTCTCTCTCTCTCTCTCTCTCTCTCTCTAGAAAAAAAAAATCAAAGTAATAAATAAAGGATATAAAATCCCCTTTCGTAATGTCTTTCCAAGTGAAATCATGCAATTCTCTATAATGGAAGTATGCATATAATATCCCTTACATTTCCAATAATATTTTCATTAGTGTATTTCTCGAAACATTTGCTTGGCAATTTACTCACGTCTTCTATATATTTGTTTGAGTTGCTTTTCCCAAAATTTTTTCCTGTATTTCATGAATTTTAATTTCACTTCTTTTAATATTTTTTCCCTATTAATGTATTCATATTCTCCATTTATATTAAAAAAAGTATTTTTCTGTTATTTTCTTTCTTCTAAATAGTGAGTTCTAAAATCCATTTTTTATCATTTATGAAAACGATGAATTAATGCATTTTATTTTCATTTTGAATATGAGTTTTGGACACAACTGATGTTTAAAAAACATGAACTTCATTTTTTCAAACAGAACAAATAAGTTCTATGTTTGAATAAATCAAGATTTTATCAGATATTTAGGAAAATCGTTAAAAAGAAGCATTTTGAGTTGAATAGAACAAAAAGAATTTGGACCTGATAAAGATAAAACTTTAAATTTTCAATAAGATAAATCAATTTTTAATTGAGATATCGTGATAGTTATTTTTTTTCATTTGGAATCACAATAGTTTTAAAAAATGAAGTTCATGTTTTTTGTCTACATCAGTTGTGTCCAAAACTCATTATCATAATAAAAATAAAATGCATTATTTATCTTTTTCATAAGTAATTGATAAAAAATAGATTTTAGAACTCAGGATTATAAAAAAAGACAACAGAAAAAGAAGAAGATTCAAACATAGAACAATAATACATTTCCATATTTCTTCAACTTCGAGCAAAATTTTATATACTAAAAGTAAGAAAAAATACAATGCCCTAGAGACCAACCATATATACATATGATCAGTGCCAAAGACCCCTTTCCACCACGCTTGGACCAGGGAGGACCAGGCAATAGACGCTGATGACTCAGCGGCTAGACTTATAGGCTCCCCCCAAACTCCCCATCCGTTGCTCACAAGGATGGTGAGGTTACTGACAATACTTATAACTCACTAGCTTGAGCGTGTCTCGAACTCCCGGCCAACATAGTGTCAAACAGGGACGTTTCCACTAGGCTGCCAAAATTGTAGGTTTTTGTATTTTAGTGCAAAATTATTATAAAGTAATTCTAAAACAATTATAAAATAATTATAATTCTAAATTAAAGTGTAATTATCTTGCACAATGATGGTATGAAAACCAACGACTTTTTAATAGATTCCATATTTTATGAATAATCAATGAAATAAGTATATAATTGCTTATGTAGTCAATTAACCATTACACACGTTATGACTAGAATCTGTGAAGCTTTTAATTTCTAAAAATATTTCCTACAAACACCTAAAAGCATAGAAATTTCTAAATACCCCCCATTCATATGCACATCTCATCTCAACAATTTGAAAATTTTCATTTATCACATTCCTGATAGAAATGTTTATAGTTTCCAAATATCCATCTCCCCCATATACTAAAGAGCAACTTGTCTGGCTACACACATACACACACAAACACACACACACACACACACACACACACACACATATATATATATATATATATATATATTTATATATATGTATTACCGTGTTAGGCGGTATATCTTAGCAATCCATGTTTGCCAACGGTTATACTCGTATAAGCGAATGAGCAACTTGGTGGGGTAATGAGAGCTTTGAGTGTGAAGGAAATGCCCCCCTAAATCTCGATGAAGTCACTGGTCGCAGGGTGAGGGATTGGTTTTAAGGCGATGGACAAACGGTCTCTTCGGCTTTTACTCCTGATGCCTGGCGGTTGATCTTACTAGAATTATAATGGACCGGCAAGGGTCACTTGCCTTAGTTATATAGGCACTGAACATCACAAGGAACTGGCTATCCTTTGATGTATCTAGCCAATGAATCATCTATGAATTTAGTCAGTCATGGATAGAGAATATGAGAGAATGGCCCCCAGTCCCGGGCGTATTGGGGTGCCAAGAATCTCCCATTGAAATTGAAAATAGGTAATTGGAATGTTAGAACCATGAATCAGATTGGGAAGTTATAGCAAGTGGTGAGTGAATTTATGAAATATAGTTTGGATATCTTGGCTCTAAGTAAAACACGTTGTAAGGGGATTGGTAAGGAAACTTTAGACCAAGGGAATATATATATTTACTCAGGAAGATCAGATGGAGTTGGAAGAGAAGGGGTAGGAATGATGATGACACCAAGATCAGAAAAAGCATTAACCGAGTGGAGAGCTGTAAATAGTAGATTGTTACTAGCAAAGTTCAAATCAAAGCAGTGCAATATGAGTATTATAGATTGCTATGCCCCAACAATTGATTCCCCTGAAGAAAGGAAAGATGAACTGCGGAAGATAATAGATGAGATCCCTGAGAGAGATATGAAAATTGTTATTGGCGACTTCAATGATAAAGTTGGAAGAAGTAATCAAGGGATAGAGAATGTGATGTGTGTCGAGGGTCTTGGTGAAGTTGCAAATGATAATGGAACACATTTCATAAGTTTCTGTTCAGTAAACAACCTTGCAATTGGAGGTACTCTCCAACATAAAAATATCCACAAGTATACATGGACTTCACCATGTGGCAAATTACATTGCCCTTAATAAAGAGAGAAAGAGAACTTTGAGAAATGTAAGAAGCTATAGAGGTGCAGATATTGGTAGAGATCACCAGCTCATCATTGCTACACTGAAATTAAAACTGAAAGCAACTAACAGAAATATAGATAGAATACCTAGGTTTGATACAACAATGCTTTTAGAGGGAGAGCACAGAGAAACATTTGGAATTGAATGTAGGAATCGATTTGCCGTCTTAGAGACTTTAAGAGACGAAGAACAAACAATTAATGAAGAATGGCTTGATATTAAGAACATATATTAGTCAGTTGATAGTGAAGTCTTGGGACACACATTTACAAGGAGAAAGCCATGGATATCGAATGATACTTGGGATACTATAAAAAGGAGACAAAGACAGAAATTTATTGTTGAAAGTTTTCGAGGAAGTAATGAAAATTACAAGATAGAACATGCTAAGTATTCCAGTATTGAGAGCGAGGTCAAAAGAAAAGCCAGGAATGACTGGAAAGAGTATTTAGACAGTAAAGCAGATGAGGCCGACAAAGCTATGAATTCAGTAAGTGGTTATGGTGTAAGAATTGCTCATAGAATTAATAATGAAATCTCGAATGGGGCAAAGAAGAAGCATATACCCATCAAAAAGAGAGATGGCTCTGTTATACAGAAGATGAAGAAAGACAACGTTGAGTGGAACACTTTAGTGAGGTTATGAATAGGACATATGAAGGGAATAATTTGATTGATATACGTGAAGCTGATGAAGATCTAGTGT
>NC_090753.1:60687058-60709558 GCF_036898095.1 Palaemon carinicauda
ATTCCACTCCATCTCCGCAATCTATATACAAAACTTCACAGCCAACTTCCGAAGAGTGCGTACTGTATTCTAGAATTTGAATAATACATGAAATTTATTTATTTTTTCGTAAGAAATAGACATAATGCATAAGAAAGAAATTTTCCCTTTTTGATCATTATAAGATAGCTATATATAAGATAATTCTTCTATTATATTTTGATTTATATATATATATATATATATATATATATATATATATATAAATAAAGGTTTAAAAGGTAACCATGAATGGCAAGGGACAGTACAATGAGATAATGACCATGTAAACATATGATCAGCGCCCAATCTCCCTCTCCATCAAGCTAGGACCAAGGAGGGCCAGGCAATGGCTACTGATGGCTCCGCAGATAGACCTATAGGCTTCCCCTAACCCCCCCATATTTAAACTCACAAGGATGGTGAGGTTACAGACACTAGAATGAACTATTCTATCGAAACTTTTTAAATGTTGATTCATTCCTATTCAAATGTTGATTCATACCTTTCAAATGATTCCTTATTCAAATGTCTATTCAGTCCTTTTCAAATGTTGATTCACTCCTATTCAAATGTCCATTTATTCATATTAAAATGTTGATTTATTCCCTTTCAAATGTCGATTCGTTCCTTTTCAAGTGTCGATTTAATCCTATTCAAAGGTAGATTCATTCCTTTTCAAATATCAATTCCTTTATTTCTTATCATGAATTCCATAAATTGAGTGTTCGCGAAATAGATGTTTCCCTTTAGTTTTCAATAACACAATTGACAAAGGCGGAAAAATACTGGCAAATATCTGGATGATATTTGCGTTGTGTTGAATCTACTATTTAGACCATGAAATGTCAGCCTTTCTCCGTCTGTAGATTTTGACTTTTTCCATGGGAGCTTCGACATGCAAAGGAAAAACGAATTTGCTTAGTCGATTGTATGAAGGAAAATTATTTCAAAATAGACAAGAAAATTTAATAATTTAATGATTATTATTGTTATTAGTATTGTTTTGTCAATGTTGTTCAATTTGCATTGTAATTATTACACAGTGATAAGGTCGAAATAAGGTATACAGTGTATATATATATATATATATATATATATATATATATATATATATATATATATATATATATATATATATATATATTAAAATTTTTTATTAACCTTCTTTATACTTCAAGTTTTATTTAGTTGTTTGTTTAGGTTCGTATTCAGTATGTTAGTTTATTTGTAGAAGACATCAGTAAAAGGACGTTGTTCATCTTTTGATAGGTTGTCATACACTACAAATTTTCTGATTCTTCTAATTCATTAGTATAAATGGCCTAGACCAAGATCCTTCTTAGAGAGGATTGAAAAAGTATAGTAGAATACCATCAGGTTTACTTGTTTGACAACGAGGAACAGGAGACTCTACAAGGGCAAGGGATCAGAGCTTTACGCCCTTCAGGATCTTCTGACACTGAGAGAAAAGGGAGTTGTTTTCTAGTTTGAAGGTTCTCTGGCATTTTAGGATTCATCCAATATTCAACAGTTATTAATATGAATGTGGCAGTGATTATTGTCTTAAAGAAAACTACTCGGTAAGATATATATATATATATATATATATATATATATATATATATATATATATATATATATATATATATATATATATATATATTTATATATTTATGTGTGTGTGTATACAGTATATATGTGTGTGTTTATAATCTTATAATCCAATGACTAGGACATTTGCTGTGTCGACAACACTTGTGCGTTTTAAGGAAGTAAATAGATTTAAGGGTAAAATAATCTATTGAATTATAATTATACTGTTTTAACATAACTGACATACTTCTCAGTGGAGAAGTATAGTTACGAATGACTTGGTTAATACAAAAGACTCTCTCTCTCTCTCCTCTCCTCTCTCTCTCTCTCCTCTCCTCTCTCTCTCTCTCTCTCTCTCTCTCTCTCTCTCTCTCTCTCCCCAGGACGATTGTTATACGTTTCAATTTATATATATTCTATATTGTTAATTTCCTATTCTAATTCGCTATGCATTCACTTATTATACTTCATTTATTAGCCTTTTGCTTTATTCATCCATTCATCTTTTTACCGAAGCGACTTCAGCCTCAGTAACAGCCAGTCATATCAGATTCCTAAAGGACACGTGGATTTTGAAAGGTGGAGAAGTGTCATCTCTCTGGTGTAAATAACAGAAGGTGGCCTTTACATGAATACTCATGTCCACGTTCCACGATAAGGGATTCACTCTCCTCTCGAAAAAAGTAGGAAAAAACATTATTTCATATTCTGTACTGTGTTTTGACTCTTGAAATTGAGCCGCGCATACATAATCCTTTGTGAAAACATATACAAAAAGGATATCTTTGAAATATAGAATTCGCTTGTTCAAACTCAGTGGGATTGAAATGTTATATTAATATCGAGAGAGAGAGAGAGAGAGAGAGAGAGAGAGAGAGAGAGAGAGAGAGAGAGAATTACAAGGATTTTGGATGTTTCAAAGACTTCAGTCCATCCAGGGAGACTCCATTTGCTCTTGGGTAGAGCGATTTGGGTTAAACGCTTAGAGAGTTTTTATGATCTTGTCTCACTTATTCTTGAACTCATTTACCTTGTTACTGTTTAGTACATCCGCTGGAAGTCTGTTCCAAGAATTTGCTATTTTGTATGTAAAGAAATTAGCACATTGAGTGGTGTTGTATCTTGGCAATTCCGGTTTGTATCCGTTACGACTGGAGTGATTTGTGCTAAGCATGAGTAGATTGTTGTAATCTACATTTGTTATTCTTTTAAGAATTTTGAATGTCTCTAATAGAGAGAGAGAGAGAGAGAGAGAGAGAGAGAGAGAGAGAGAGAGAGATTACAACTAAATATGGAACTCAGACACACAACATAAGGTTGATACCTTTTTAATTATTGCAAGCAGTCAGATTTTTTTTTTATTTATTTTTTTTTTCTCACCAACATTTATAACTTCCATTCATCAGGTTTCGCCTCTTCAGGCCACAGTTTACAAATTAATCTTGTAAGTATTCTGTGAGTCATTTCATTCTCTGCCAGAATCATCTCGGCAATTATTCCATCGTATCCAGGGCTTTCGATCTCCTAAGTTTTTTAATAATACCTTTGACTTCAAACACACTGAATTCTTCCATGGGGACATCAATGTCTTCTTAAGCTCCAGGTATATCAATCAAATTATTCCCTTCATATCTCCTTTTCATGACCGCACTAAAGTGTTCCATCCAACTTTGCCTTTCTTCATCTTCTGTTATAACATATCCATCTTACATTTTGATGGGTGTATTCTTCTTTTTCTTTGCTCCTGTAGAGATTACATTAATATTTCTTACACCATAGCCACTCCCTGAATTTATAGCTATGTCAGGCACGTCTACTTTCCAGTCTAAATATTCTCTCCAGTCATTTCTGTTTTTTTCTTTTGACTTCACTATCAATACTGAAATACTTAGCACACTCTACCATGTAATTTTCAGTACTTCGAAAACTTTCAACAATCAATTTCTGTCTTTGTCTCCATTTTATAGTATCCCAAGTATCATTTAATATCCATGGTTTTCTCCTTGTAACTGCAGTTCCCAAAACTTCACTACCAACTGACTGATGTATGTTCTAAGCATCCTACCATTCTTCGTTAATTGTCTGATCTTGGTCTCTTAAAGTCTCAACGACTGCAAATTGATTCCTACATTCAATTGCAGATGTTTCTCTGTGCTCTTCTTCTAAAAGCTTAGTTGTATCAAACCTAGGTATTTTATCCATCTATCTGTTGAGTGCTTTCAGTTTTAATTTCAGTGTGGCAATGAGGAGCTGGTGATCCCTACCAATATCTACACCTCAATATCCTCTTACATGTCTATAAGTCTTCCTTCTCTCTATATTAATGGCTATGTGATCTATTTGAATTTTATAATTGCCACATGGTGGAGTCCATTTACATTTGTGGATATACTTGCACTGGAAAAGAGTACCTCCAATAAGAAGATTGTCTGTTAAACAAAAATTATAAAATGTGCTCCAGTTTCATTTGCAACTTCGTCCAGACCCTGGACACCCATCACATTCTCTATCCCTTGATTATTCCTTACAACTTTAATACTGAAGTCACCAATTACAAGTTTCACATCTCTCTCTGGGATCTCATCTATTACACTCTGCAGTTCTTGATGATATTCATATTTCCTTTCTTCAAGGGAATCATTTGTTGGTGCATAGCAAATTATAACACTCATATTGCATTAATTTGATTTAAACTTTGCAATTAACAATCTACTATTTACAGCACTCCACTCCGTTAATGCCTTTTCCGCTCTAGGTGTCATCGTCATTCCTCTCTCTCTCTCTCTCTCTCTCTCTCTCTCTCTCTCTCTCTCTCTCTCTCTCTCTCTCTCTCTCTCTCTCTCTCTCTCTCTCATGTGTTTCCTTGGTATAAGATTTCTTTTCCAATCCCCTGACAACGTTTTTTACACACACACACAAACACACACACACACACACACACATATATATATATATATATATATATATATATATATATATGTATGTATGTATGTATGTATATCATACCTTGGTGAGAAGAGGTTACCCCAAAGGTACATTCGGAAACCACACTCACAAATTGCCAAACCAGTGAGTTGTAGTTAGGAAAGGGGAGTGTTGCAAGGGTTGAATGTGTGTGTGTGTGTATATATATATATATATATATATATATATATATATATATATATATATATATATATATAGGTATAATTTATGACGAATGCCTTAGTAACATTAACACTAATATATAATAATAAACCAAATTTCTTTCCGTCATGGGAATTCCTCGTTGATCAGCATAGGAGTATAAATCGGTGCCGAGTCAATTTCGGTTCAGGTCCGGTGGTGCAGAATCTGCGTCTGCGAATTTCTGTGTCGACAGAAATGCTGATATGGAATATTGGCATCCCAGAACGTGGCCATTCATTACTTCCCACAATTACTGTATTTGCATGGGCTTCGGCGGTCTGTAACTTTCCACATATTTGTGCATATGTATATATATTGTATATGTAATATACAGTATGTGTGTATGTATGTATATATGTGTTATATATATATATATATATATATATATATATATATATATATATATATATATGTATTATATATATGTATATATACATATATATATATATATATATATATATATATATGGTTGTTTATATAGTTATTCATATATATATATATATAAATATGTATATAATATACATGTGTATTATATATATGGAAGTGTATATGAATAGTAATATCTGATATAAATTTGTTTTTAAACTTTGGAAATATCTAGTTATACAGTACAATTACCATTGAATTTCAGTTTCATAAACATTTATATTTCTATCAATAATTTAAGTAATAACATAGTATCTTTTCCATTACTCTTTTTCATTATTTTTTTTTCTTATTATTTATAATATTGATAGGAATATAAAACAAACCTTGTTTCGGTAAAGATACCTTTTAAAATAAAGGTCGAAAATAAACTTGTTTATTGTGTTTGATAACTTTCAAATCATATAGGTGTTTGTAGATAAATATTTTGTTATATACCTGGGTTGCGTTTCGCACTAAATAACATGATCAATTATACAAATTTATTTTAATGATTTTATTGATGTCGCTCTATAGCTAAGGCATTACAAATACCATGGACAGCCTCAACTATTTAAAATTTACATTTTACTCTATATTTTTCAAATAGAAATATGTCGGTGATTATATTCAGTTTGATCGAGGTGGGAGTTATTAGGGTAATATGATATGCACCAAACTTTTAACTGGGCTCCACGAAGCATTGGAAGAGTTGAAAGACCCAGGCTTACATGACTGAGGACTATGAAGCGCGAACTGGGAGTTGATGAGTGGAGAAGTATTGAATTAAAAGTTCAAGATAGAGACGACTAGCGAAATCTAACCGAGGCCCTTTGCGGGAATAGGCGTAGGAGAAGGTGATGATGATGTTATACAAATTTGGTGGATATTTAATACAATAAGGCAGGCAAGATCGTTGGCACTAAATAACCGTATGGTAAATATTGTAATTTCTGTCTTCTTCTTTAGCGAAGACGAGTCATTGAACTGAATGAATACTGTTAAGATAAAGTAATTATTTTATGCTAACTTTTATTCATGAAGAGACGAGAGTAAAGTCACTTTGGAATATTAGCATTTGTTTTATGGTTAATTTTACAACTACTGTATTTTCGAAAATACTTTGCCACAAAACTTGTAGTAGGCCTTTAATTATATAGATATCAGGTTTAACTGTATTAACTAAAACGCTATCAAAAAGAAAACCTGGGACTTGGGGTTTTATATTCCTTAAATATGATATTCGTTATCATGAAGAAGGAACATTTCCTAACCTGAGTAGTCAACTGTACCACCTTCAAAGGCTCTTGTCCAAATCTAGGTATCTTACGAAAATCCAATCACTTTGTGATGGCCTATTGGAAACGTCCCTGCATGGCGTTCTGCTGGACGGGAGGTCAAGTCCTCCTCAAACTCAATAGTTTCTAGTAGTATCTTGACCCCCCTTGTAAGCTAAGGATGGGGGTTGGGTGGGGGGCAGAAGCCTATAATCCTACCTGTTGAGTCATCAGCAGTCATTGCCTGGCCCTCCTGGGGCACACTATTCTATCTAATCTCTCTTCCTCTTGTTTTGTTAAAGTTTATATAGTTTATATAGATTTTTATTTTAATGTTGTTGGTCCTCTTAAAACATTTTATTTTTCCGTATTTCCTTTCCTCACTGGGCTATTTTCCCAGTTGGAGCCCCTGGGCTTATACCATCCTGTTTTTCTAACTAGGATTGTAGCTTAGCAAGTAATAGTAATAATAATAATGATAATAATACTAATAATAATAATAATAATAGTTAATAATAATAATAATAATTATAATAGCTAGTGTTAAGAGGGAACTTGGGCGTTGATCATGTGGATATATGGTCAGAATCTAGGACTCTAGGTCATTGTCACTATCTCATGTCTCTGCCATTCATGAGTGGCCTTTTAACCTTAAACCATTGGTCTCTTTGCTTAATCATGATAACAAGAAGATAAACAAACAAACAAACAAAAAACGCAACATCCTTGTGGAAGTCAATAAGGGAAATATCCTTGATGTTCTCCCTGTTCTTGATTGCAGGAAGAGGTAGGGGACGTTGATTTCGGGTGAAGGGTTGGGAGGGGGAGGGAAGAGCTTTGGTCTAGAAGGCTACCCTGTACATGCCTTGCATTTCAATTTACATCATAGACTTTTCTCTCTCTCTCTCTCTCTCTCTCTCTCTCTCTCTCTCTCTCTCTCTCTCTCTCTCTCATGTAAAGAGTTGGATTTAGAATTGAAAGATTTTCATTTTTGGCGTAATTCAAGTGTTTTAACTTTTATGGGAAAGGGTCAATCATCGTTGCAGTACAAGATGAAAAGCAGGGATTACAAAATAAGCCTTGAATGATACTCATTGTAATGATAATAACAACGATGAACAAGAAAACCCAGTGTCCCAACCCTTTTGTGTTCATTGATAAAAAAATATTAATATCTCAATTGTAGCGTCATTTTTTATAATATTGGTCAACAACAAACTCAACAAAAACCAAACTTATGGATGATTACGTGAATTGGATGTTTTGTTTAAGTGTGACCTTGACCTTTTACCTTGACCTTCCAAAATATAATCATATCCAGCTTTTTACTTAACAGTTAATCCCTGCATAATTCATTACGATTAAAATTGTGGTCAGGGAGCTGTTTCATAAATAAACACACACAATCACACAAGCAAGGGGTAAATAATAGTGATGATAATAATTAGATAATAATAGAGATAAAAGTTCTTCCTGGCAGTGACAAATAACGTAATCCTCCATCATGTCTCCCAAGGGATGTGTTCAAAAGAGTTTCCCCAATTCTTCTGTCCTGAGATGGAAACTAACGATACATTAGAGCAGAGGTTCCCAACCTGGGGTACCCCCAGTGGAACATTTTTATTATTAGAATTATTATTACTTGCTAAGCTACAGCCCTAGTTGGAGAGGCAGCATGCTTTAAGCCCAGGTTCTCCAACAGGGAAAGTGGCCCAGTGAGGAAAGAAAATAAGGAAAAATGAAATATTTTAAGAACAGTAACAACATTAAGATATATATTCCCTGTATAAACTATAAAAACTTTAACAAAACCAGAGGAAGAGAAATTAGATAGAATAGTGTGCCCGAGTGTACCATCAAGCAAGAGAACTTTAACCCAAGACAGTGGAATACCATGATACTGAGGCTATGGCACTACACAAGACCAGAGAACAATGGTTTGATTTTGGAGTGTCCTTCTCCTAGAAGAGCACCTTTCCATAGCTAAAGAGTCTCTTCTACCCTTACCGAGAGGAAAGTGGCCACTGAATAATTACAGTGCAGTAACCCCTTGGGTGAAGAAGAAATGTTTGGTAATCTTAGTGTTGTCAGGTGTATGAGGACAGAAAAGAATATGTAAAGAATATACCAGACTATTCCATGAGTGTGTGCGTAGACAAAGGGAAAATGAACCATAACCAGAGAGAAGGATCCAATGTAGTACCG
Organism: Palaemon carinicauda; assembly: GCF_036898095.1. Classification (NCBI taxonomy): domain Eukaryota; kingdom Metazoa; phylum Arthropoda; class Malacostraca; order Decapoda; family Palaemonidae; genus Palaemon; species Palaemon carinicauda. The sequence goes on from NC_090753.1 coordinate 60,695,728, forward strand.
TCTGGCCAATCAAAGGACCCAATTACTCTAGCGGTAGTATCTCAACGGGTGGCTGGTGCCCTGGCCAACCTACTACCTACAAAAGTTCAAAAGTGTCTCCTATTGCGCTCAGAAGTTTCTCCAATTCTTCTGTCCTAAGATGGGGTTACAATGAATCTGAGAAAATAGACAGTACTGCGCATTATTATGAGGTAATCTGCAATGAAATTGAATAACGCAGTCCTCACTTCACTCCGCATTCTCTACACTACAGGTATAAACATAATAAAACATTAAATTGCCTTATAGCGCACCGTGCCGGTTGACGCCAGGTTTATTTTTCTAATGAATCATACTTTTTAAAAAACAATTTATATATAACATCACATTCTAATAACTTCTACAAACTTCTGTACTGATATAGCAGTGCATATTTAAAACAAAATGAACAAACTGTCAAATTAACATAAAAGCCTCCTCTGCCGCCCAGGAAAAACCATAGATAAAAAACAAAATCTCAAGTTTTGAAAAAACTATGGAAACCTGTGTATCCACGGCAATAATGCAGAGTAACTCAAATTTGAGTGGTGGAACCTCACTCTTGTACTACTAATAAATAATAATGATAATAATATTAATAATAAATTCGACTTGCTCGGGCTAGCGTGCGCTAGAAAGTGATCACTTACTAAATACCTCTTCAAACATTGAATACGTTTCACCCAACACTAAATTCTCATTGGCCACTGCCTACATAACAACTGAACTTAAGTAACAAGATACTTAAGATCTGCTTACATGTCGTTAGGACAATTATTTTTCGCTATACTTCGTAACGCGAAAAAATTCTAGTCCTCACTTCACTCCGCATTCTCTACACTACAGGTATAAACATAATAAAACATTAAATTGCCTTATAGCGCACCGTGCCGGTTGACCCTAGATAATACCAAAGAAAGGGAGAGAAGGAAAAAAATGGAGAGAGAGAAATAAATGCTCCGATTGAATGATTTACACATTTAACCTCTTTTTGAAGCCTTTGACAAACATGTTTACTTGAAACAGACTACCAACACTCATGTCTATGAAGACACCTATCATTGACGTTATCGTTTGCGATGTTTGAACTTGTAGCCACAGTTTTAACAAAAAATTATGTTTGGTTACATTACAGGAGCTTTTTAAAAAACTTCTTAAAGAGAAATCGATCAAAGGACATTAAAGAGAAATCGATCAAAGGACAAAATCATTCCATCTTCCTCTGCATCAAGCAAAATACATCAAATATGGAAAAGCATTTGTGATAACTTCCGATATCAAAAACTAAACAGTATTGGTGATTTAATTTTTTTTTTTCCTGTTCAACTAAGAAATCTTCAAATTACAATAAACTTAATTCCCCAAATCTCAGATAAGAAAACTTTAATGATCTATCAAAATAATAAAGAAGTTTTTCAATATAGGAAAATATAATCCGCACGGATTCTGCAACACCATATTATCAAAAAGATCCTTTGTATGCACCGATCTACCAGCTTAATGTTTCACAGGTGCTTGCAAAGATTTAACAAGTGAATTTTCCGTTGGATCTATGTAACCCCTCATTTCATGCATGCACGTTATGGCATAAATAGCTTGATCACTGGAGATTACTAAAACGCCGGAATCTAATAGAAGCGTGATAAATAAAGCAACATACAATGGCATTTCGCTTTGCTCGTGACCATTATTGTAAGTTTCTCTTTGATGAAAGACAAATTTTTAGGCCTTGTCGGTGCTGCCATTCATCGATGATAGAAGATGCTCATGACAACTGAGGTCCCCAAATTTCCTGTCCAAATTAGATGCCACCGTTAAAGACGACTGCTGGCATTTCATTGCATTCACGATCCTGGAAAGCAGATTCCAAAAATAAAACAATGTACATATATACTTGTAATTTCAAAAACCTTTACCTTCTATATCAAAGTTAAATTTCAGCGGAAAATTTCCTTTTTTTTTTTCTCTCTCTCCTTATCTTTGCCGTGTAATAAAACCTTTGTTACGTAAACACTCAAAGTTTAACAATAAAGTTTCCCTCGTTAATATGAACAGTCAAGATGCAGAGGACTTTCACTCAGGAATATTCTACTTAAGAATTTTTACCTCCATTTTATTAATAACCTTTGGTATAAAGCACCAAACCTCAAGTTAAAGCATCAATTGCCTCTGTACCTGAACACCAATATTAGAGATTAAAAACCTCAACATATTTTTAAAAGTAGCAAAACAGTCTAAAGAATTAATAACTCTCACAAGTCCATAACTCTGAAAAATGTAAAAAGAATTGACCATTCATCCATGTTAGTTGACAACACTTAAAAAAATCCGCTCTTTTGTACTCTTTCTGGGCTTACATACATTGATGACCTGAACAGTGTATTCAGTACAAGTTTAAATTCTTTGGTTTTCTATGATTTCCAAATCTGGCTTTTTGCTACCTACTTGCATTAAAATCGAAAATTTTATCTGGAACAACGTTCAAACATTGCCAAAGTACTTTACATAATTCTGTCGACTGCCTCCTGCTCCTTCATGTTTAATTTTAACGATTAATTTGCTGTCCAGTTTCCAACCACTCTTTTCATGATATGAAAAAAAAAAATGCGCTGTATTCATCGCTAAAAACTTCAGAATTACTCCAAACCTACTACTGAGGTGTCACAACATATAAATTTCCCAACACCAGAGGCGTCACAATAGAGTGATAAACTGCCTACATCTGAGGCGTCACAATAAAGTGATAAACTGCCTACACCTGAGGCGTCACAATATAGTGATAAACTGCCTACACCTGAGGCGTCACAATATAGTGATAAACTGCCTACACCTGAGGCGTCACAATATAGTGATAAACTGCCTACACCTGAGGCGTCACAATATAGTGATAAACTGCCTACACCTGAGGCGTCACAATATAGTGATAAACTGCCTACACCTGAGGCGTCACAATGAAGTAATAGGTTAAATAAGTCTGATGCAAGTATATAGTTAAAGTAAGGACCAAAATAAAAAAGAATGAATTTCTGCGTCAAAAACGTGCTCTCAACCGGAGCATCTGATATTTCTTCATTAAGTTCTCAACTAGCTTTGCTCAATATGTAAAAATACAGAAATACTTTATCGTTTTCATTTTAACAATACCTTTCACGACAAATTTCGTGGAAATTATGTAACAGACAATTCTGTCCAAAAGATATTCGTTAAAATAACGTTTTCGTTAATTCAGAATGTTTGGCATCTAAACAAGGTCTTTAACGACATAGTTTATCCTAACACTGTAGTTACGAAATTCGCCTTCAGTATTCGTCCTCTGTAAACCTTTCCAAATACAATTTAGAGTCTGAAAACCAATTATACTTTCTTGTAAATAAATCCAAATCTTGAAGCTTTTAAAGTAAATACCTAGCATCCAATGCCCCTTCAAATAAACCATCCGCAGCTATGTCATCATCTAAAAATACTTCAATCTTCACTTCCTTAGATCTCCAATATCTAACAGACTTAAGAACTTTAGTAAAGATGTACCGCCGCTTCAAAAATATCTAAAGAATATCCATTATAAAAAAACTTTTAAAATTTTTCCCCAATGAGAAAGATATTGGCAACGTTTTAATAGATTTCTATGCGATAAGCAGACTGTAGACTGATTAAATCCTTAAAAAGTTTGTAATAAAAAACCAGCCTTTGCTTACCATTTCCATTCTTGGTCACATTCAAAGGAATTATTTCTTAGTTTCTCTGATACCAGTGTCACCCATTCTCTTAATAAATTCTGATTCGTCCCTTTCTGACCTATTGTTACCCAATCCAACAACCACAGTAACGGTTTTGAAATGGAATTTTGTGATCGCCCTTTTAGACGTCAATGACTATCTTACCGGACCCAATCTAATTCTGTTCAATGTATTGTGAATAACAACAACCAACAGGCGATTAAAACAATAAAATTAAATAAACACAATGTTCCAATTTCCTTGTACCAACTGCTAAGTATACAAACATAAAAACAGCTATATTTTCACTTATCTTTTCGACGTCTTTCTTGGTACATTCCTGGCTCCAATGTCAACTCTCGGCCTTTATTGAGCTCTAGACCTCTTCCATCAAAGTTGATATGAATCCACACTTTCCCTCGATCTTTAACTAGCTTGACACTTTCGGCGATGCTGCTCTTTGCGTACTAACTCGTTTCTGCAGCAGTTTTAGATGTTCCTTGTCCTCCAAGTTGATAAACAATCGCATCTAATGCTAACATTTTCGTATCAGTTTCCTCAAAATAACGCGATGCTCATTCAAATGGTTTTCCATCATACTTTAACGAGGTGCGGATACTTGTTGAATATTCTGCTGGAATTCGGATAATAGATTGTCCATCACTTCTTGAAACGGTTTCAGCATTCTGATTGCTAACGTGAAAACACTATTCACATCTGAAGCTGTATTTGACCCTGCCTGGCGTCCTGGCTAATAAATTCGACTTGCTCGGGCTAGCGTGCGCTAGAAAGTGACCACTTACTAAATACCTCTTCAAACATTGAATACGTTTCACCCAACACTAAATTCTCATTGGCCACTGCCTACATAACAACTGAACTTAAGTAACAAGATACTTAAGATCTGCTTACATGTCGTTAGGACAATTATTTTTCGCTATACTTCGTAACGCGAAAAAATTCTAATCATATCACAATATCAATTTCTTTTTTTCTTTTTGCCATCCAAAATTTTAGGGGTAATTGGGAATCTATAGAAATGCCCAAAAGGATACAGATGAACAAAAAAGTTGGTAACGTCCCTGACTGGTGAACGCCAGACTGGGGTTCGAAATTCGCTCAAACTCGATAGTTTCTTTGGTCGCTGCAACCTCAACATCCTTGTGAGCTAAGGATTGGGGGGTTTGAGAGAGCCTATAGGTCTATCTGTTTAGTCATCAGCAGCCATTGCCTGGCCCTCCTTGGTCCTAGTTTGGATGGAGAGGTGGCTTGGGCGCTGATGATATATATATATATATATATATATATATATATATATATATATATATATATATATATATATATATATATATATATATATATATATATATATGGCATTGTGCTGCTTGATAGGGCAATGTCACTGTCCCTTGCCTCTGCCATTCATGAGTGGCCTTTAAATCTTTAAACCTCTGCTTTAGAGGAAATACGAATGCTCTTGAGAAAACGCACTAAGCCGAAGTTTTTGAAGAGCACTAATATATTTATTTCTTTACAAAGAAATATTTGTTAACTTATTGAAGTTTTTTTTTTTAGCTATTTTCTCAAACTGGCGCTAGTGCACCAGAATATATATATATATATATATATATATATATATATATATATATATATATATATATATATATATATATATATATATATATATATATATATATATATATATATATATATATCGATATATCGGTCAATGCTATATTCATACTTTACAATTTGTGACGTGGATGAGCCCAGTGTGCAGGAAACATCCTTAATATCAGCTGTTTCACAATATGCAAGCCACCTAGGTGCTCTTAAAGGCAGCTCAGGAATGGCAGAAGCAAGGGATAGTAACATTGCCCTATCGAGTAGGATAATGCCGTAGAGACTAACCAAATATACATATGATCAACGCCCAAGCCCCCTCTCCACCCAAGCTAGGACCAAGGAGAGCTAGGCAATGGCTGCTGATGACTAAGCAGATAGACCTATAGGCTCCCCCAAACCCCCCATCATTAGTTCACAAGGATGGTAAGGTTGCCGCAACCAAAGAAACTAACGAGTTTGAGAGGCACTCGAACCCCAGTCTGGCTTTTACCAATCAGGAACGTTACCACATCGGCCACCACAACCCTAATGTTCTCTTGTCTCGACACCTCCAAGATTTTTGCTTTCACTCACATTCTTCTTCTTCTTCCCAGCTTTATCCCTATTCGGGGTCGCCGTTTCTAATGAGTCTCTTCCATCTCCCTCTGTCCTGTGTCATTTCCTCCCATACTCCCTTCTCCCTCATATCATCTCTAATGCAATCTCTCCACCTGGTCTTAGGTCTTCCTCCCCTTCGTGTTCCATCCACCTCCACGTCCATCACTTCTCTTGCCATGTGTTGCCCTTCTCTTCTCATCAGGTGGCCATACCATCTTAACCTTGCCTCTTGCACTTTCTTTGATGCCTCAGTGACTTTTACTGTACCCCTAATATGTTCATTTCTAACCCTGTCCTTTTTGGTTACTCCACTCATCCACCTAAGCATCCTCATCTCTGTTACGTTCAACTTTCTACCCTCTGTTTTCTTTAGGGGTGCTGCTTCCAATCCATATGTCATTGCTGGTCTGACCACTGCCTTGTGCACTCTGCCCTTCAATCTTATAGGGACTTTCCTATCACATATGATACCAGACACCTTCCTCCAGTTGTTCCAACCACACTGAATCCGGTTGTTAATTTCCTCTTCCATGTTCCCCCCATTGTCGATCACTGAACCAAGGTACTTGAATTTATGAACCCTTTTGATGTTTCCTCCGCCTAATTTGATTGTTGTTTGCTGGTCGCCATCCATCTCGGTTGTCATATACTCTGTCTTCTTCCTGCTTATTCTTAAACCTCTACTCTCCAAGGCATATCTCCATCTTTCTAGTTTCCCCTCCAGTTCTTCCCTGTTCTCGGCTACCAAGACTATATCATCTGCATAGAGCAGACACCATGGTGGCTCCTCCCTGACATCCTCTGTTAACACATCCAAGACGATGTTTAACAGGAGTGGGCTTAGAGCAGATCCCTGATGTAGCCCGACTCCAACTTGGAAATTTTCTGTTCTTCCAACTGTAGATCTGACGCTGGTCTTTACATTTCTATACATCTCACATTCAACATCCAATTTTTACTACAGTATATACAGACATACATACAATGTATATTTTGAAACTTTCAATATAAAATGTATGACGAGTGGACGATTTGTTTTTGTAGGGATGTGCAAAGAAGTATTAAGCTTAGCTCCATCTCTGATTCTAGCATTCGATTAATATGCTTTATTCAAAATCCTGTCCTGAAAAAGCCAAAGGTTATAATATGCGATCTATGTTTCTTTCACTCTTTTTTAATTTTTTGTTTCGGGAAATAATAATTCATCTGACTTTCTTCTTTGTAGAAGTTTCTTATTTTCATATCCAGGTCTTCATCATCATCTCCTACGCCTATTGACCCAAAGGGCCTCAGTTAGATTTCGTTAGTCAATTCTATCTTGAGCTTTTACATCAATACTTCTCCAATCATCATCTCTTACTTCACGCTTTATAGTCTTCAGCCATGTAGGCCTGGATCTTCCAGCTCATCTAGTGCCTTGTGGAGACCAGTGGAAAGTTTGGTGACATAATCTCACTTAAGGAGTACGAAGAGCATGCCAGGTCCCATGCATAAGTAATAGGTTTAATGTTTTTGCATGTTTATTCGGTAGTCACAGACATACACATACACACAATTTTATATATATATATATATATATATATATATATATATATATATATATATATATATATATAATATATATATATATATATATATATATATATATATATATATATATATATATATATATATATATATATATATATATATATATATACACATACATGCGAAGAGCCATTCCTCTATAGAGGAACTGGTTCCAGAAATGTTTCTGATAAGGCGTTGGATTTGAAATTGCTTGAAACGCCTTTCATTATTTGGACTTTATTTTTATTTACACCACCTTCGGCGGTGCACTGTCGGCATTAGTTAAGGGTCATTGCAGTATCTCTTCGGTCTTAGCTCTCTTCTTTTTGTCTTACTGTCAAACCTCTTTTATGTGATAGAACACCAGACTGGGGTTCGAGTCCCGCTCAAACGTTTAGGGAGCCTATAGGTCTATCTGCTGAGTCATCAGGAGCCATTGCCTGCCCCTGCTTGGTCCTAGTTTGAGTGGAGAGGGGGCTTGGGCGCTGATTATATGTATATATGGTCAGTCTCTAAAGTATTGTCCATCTCGGTAGGGCAATGTCACTGTCCCTTGCCTCTGCCATTCATGAGCTGCCTTTAAGCCTTTGAATCAAGTTCAAAAATCCTAAACTTCTCCAAATAGTTCATGTTATTTACCTAGATTAAAAAGAAAAATTCTAAAAGACTATTAAAAAAAATCATGTCAATGACCAACGTTAAAAAACGTAAGTTCCTGCCATATAGCAAATTGAAAAATTCAAAACTACGAATAATTTATGTCATATAGCAACTTAGAAAATCCAACTACTACAAAACACCAATTCTAAGGTCTAAAGCTACTTATGAAAATTCATGATCTATACCAAATTCAAATATCAAAAACTAAAACGAGAAACTACCAAATTCAGGATTCTATCAGATAATCGAAAAAAAAATCATATCATTTACCAAATGCAAAAACCTAAAACTTAAAAAAAATTATTCACCAAATTGAGGATTCCCAAAAATTAATCCAAAAACTTATGTTATCGACCGAATTAGGATTTTTTTTTTTTTTATTTGCATAAAATAATTAACACCACAACCACCAAGAATCCAAATTATATTAATGATAATAATCCCCGTCAATTTTCTTTAACCTTAATGACGAGTAACTTAAATCTCTCATCAAGTTCTGAATGGCGGCGCCCCTGAAGAGTCTGTGGGATCCTCTGCTCCTCTGAATACTGATGAAACTCCAGATAAAATGCGAATGTCCTTCAGCAGACTCCCGTCCTTCGCTTTTGCTTTCCCGGGAGAAGGAGGTTTGAAGGGATTGGATTCCGTCCACCTCTGTTGAAAGGAGGCTTTAGTTCACGCGCTTATTCAGGTATATATATATATATATATATATATATATATATATATATATATATATATATATACATATATATATATATATATATATATATATATATATATATATATATATATATATATATATATATATATATATATATATATATATATATTCAAACCATTACCCATGGCAGGAAATGCCTTTAAAAACGGCATAAATTTCGTCACAATCACAGACCGCCTTGAAATGAATAATATATATATATATATATATATATATATATATATATATATATATATATATATATATATATATATAAATATATGTATATATATATATATATATATATATATATATATATATATATGTATATATATATATATATATGTATATATATGTATGTATATATATATATATGTATATGTACTGTATGTATGTATATATATATATATATGTATATATATATATATATATATATATATATATATATATATATATATATATATGTATACATGTATATATGTATATATAATTGTCATATTTTCGTATGAAGCTTGTAGCCTTATTCCCTATTTCATGGCTGCTAAATACCCATTATTATTATTATTATTATTATTATTAATATTATTATTATTATTATTATTATTATTATTTCTTGCTAAGCTACAACCCTAGTTGAAAAAGCAGTGTGCTTAAGCCCAGGGACCCCAACAGGGAAAATAGCCCAGTGAGGAAAGGAAATAAGGAAAAATATATCTTAAGAGTAGTAACAATATTAGAATAAATAAATAAGTAAATAAATAAATAAATGGTACCCATTTATAATCAGGTCGACTGCGAACCGTCTAATGCATTTTAGATAGCCAATTTATATCGGCTTATCTGTTATTCTCTCGCCCACCAGATGATTAAACTTTCAACGGGTAATTTATTGCAATACTGTAATGAATATCAGAAACCATGTTTTGTTAGGTTATTAATAAAGAAAATATCTACAATGCGATGAATAAAAATGAATACCTTGGTGCGGTCTTTTTAGATTTGAGTAAAGCCTTTGACACAGTGTCTCATGATGTGCTGCTTAAAAAGCTAGAACATTATGGAATACGTGGAAATGCGTTACTCTTACTAAAATCCTACTTAATGAGTCGAAAACAATTTGTGACCCTCGATGGCCATCTCTCAGAGGTTATGGATGTCAAAATAGGTGTTCCCCAGGGATCAGTCCTAGGCCCCTTATTTTTCCTCGCCTATATCAATGATCTACCTCGATCAGTAGGTAGGTTAAGCTCCATACTCTTTGCCGATGACACTACGCTTCATTTTAGACATAAGAATATCTACTCCCTCTGTGATACACTAACTGCTGATTTAACTCGTGTAAAAAACTGGCTACTAGCAAATAAGTTAACCTTAAATGAAAGAAAGACATACTTCATAATCTTTTCTCTACGTAGAGTTCCGGATAACATAAGGGTTGCTATAGGAAATCACACTTTGGATCAGAAGTCCAGTGGTAAATTTTTATGGATAATTCTTGATAATAAACTAACTTTCTGTGAGCATGTAAATATGACGGTTAATAAAATTGCCAAAGTAATGGGTATCATATATAGATTAAAAGAGTATTTCCCCTTATATATTATAAAACAATTGTATCACTCGTAAGTATCTCCTCACTTAAATTACTGCAATACGGCGTGGGGGAGTAGTAGTAGAAATGTCTTGCAACCATTAATTGTAATTCAAAAAAGACTGGTAAGAATCATAAGCTCCAGTGATTACTTAGCTCATACATCGCCACTCTTCCGGTCTCTCTCGATATTGAAGCTGGAAGACACTTATAAGCTCTCCTTAATGAATATGATGTTCCAAACACTTATTTTGAACAAATTTCCAGATTTAAGACGAAAAATAATTCAGGAACAACAATCAGTTCATCCAAATGGAACAAGAAATTCAAACTTAACTCTTCCTTTCATACGTATTAATAGATGCGAGCAATCGTATCTATACCAAGGTATTAAACTTTGGAATACTCTGCCCGCTTATCTAAAGGCACTGCTTAGCGTTCGGTCTTTTAAGAAATCATATACAAATCTCCTGTTATCTGGGTATTAAGCTTTATTAATAAATATTTATACTTGCCTACCTAACCACAACGCAAGTATGTTTTATTGTTTAGAATATTTTTTATTTTGTAAAACATTCTTTTACTGAGATTTTTGCTTAATATCTAAAATTTTTCAATGTATATACCATTAGCTTTCTTATAGGCCTACCATCCTTCTTTATCATATAAATATGCATTTCCATTTGTTTTTAGGCTAAGAATCTCATTTATATGTATCTATTTGTATACATATGATTATGTATATGTATGCGTACATTTTGTATATCTATATCCATATTTACTTTATTTTTTATTTTTACCTAATTGATGATATTATTTTAGTTGTATTATTGCCCGAAGAGCTCTGCTCCACATGGGCTTGGACTGAGTCTTTTTTCTTTTTGTAAATCTTTGTATGTAAATATTTTTTGTCCAATAAACATTATTATTATTATTATTATTATTAAGTTTATATTTTATCTAATACTGGTTGAAATAAATGAGATAAAATTAATATTTTAGATATAAGCAGGAAATTTTTAAATGACGATTTCATAGATAGAATGAAGAATAGCTCATATTATTAAATATTTTATCAGTTGAGTGAGTTTTAATGAAATCTTTTAATTGTAATTCCCAAAAATAAGTTCGTTAAGATACTGCAAATAGCATTATCGGTCACATTGAACTGATAGCTTTGGTATGATCTGCCTGGCAGCATGATTTTGCTATTGAAAAGTAAGAAAGCCTTAATACCTGTATATTTTATTACCAAATTGAAAGGATAGCAAGAAATCTTTTAACTTTCACATTTGATATTTGCAAGTTATTATGCAAAGCTGCATTAATCAGCTTCGCTTTCAATCATGCCAGCCTCTATTTATACTCTTACCGGACAGACAAAAGTACAAAGAAAAAGGATAGTCTTTCTCCATTGAAGTGAGAGATTGATAATAATTGACGGTATACTCAAAAGCCCCCCATATACGCACAGTTTTAATTGACAGGTCTACTGAGGAAACCAGATTTAACCGGTTTGTTAAGGCCAGTTCGATCGTGTATGGCGGTATTTTGAACTGGAGGCTGCAGGCCGGAAAGGGGACCGGATGAAATGAAGCGAATAGTTTCTACGTTTATGGGATGTTAAACATTTCTTAAAGTTATTGCTATCGTCCCTAATTTTATATTTCTATTTTACATCAATTCGTGTTTTTTTTTCTTTTCATCTTGGTCTCAAAATTCTTTTAATAATTACTACATACTGCAATAGTCAGGTTTTCCTTTAATTGCACCTACGTGCTGAGTGGCCTCCTCGACCCCGGCGCATTTCTAAGTCATCTCTTAATTGCATATTTGCCAACTATCATGTTTAAAGGTGCCCAAACATTCATTTATTGTGTCGGGTAACTAAAAATGGTAGGTGCTTAGTGGCCCTAGGTAATGCAGTTGAGCGCTATACCAAAAATACATAACCATTTATATGCAAATGATATGTGTTTGTTTATGCTCCTGCATTGTACACAGAGAACCAGTGATATGGTTTTATATATATATATATATATATATATATATATATATATATATATATATATATATATATATATATATATATATATATATATATATATATATATATATATATATATATATATATATATATATATATATAACAATAACAATAGAAAATTCAGCCATTTCTAGGCTACTGCAAGACAAAGGCCTTCGACATGTCAATTCATGTTTGGGAGTTGGCCAGTCGCTGTGCTTGCCAGGGCGAATTTATGATGGTGGGAGATTTTTGTCTGATTGCTCAAAGCAAACCAACCTAATATATATATATATATATATATATATATATATATATATATATATATATATATATATATATATATATATATATATATGTATATATATAGGCTAAATGAGGAATATTAGAAGCATTTTATTTAAAAAGACATAGATGCTCAATTAATAAAACCCACATTTGGAATTAATAGGTATTCTAATGAAAGTGAAAGTATGAATAAGAATAATAAAGGAGCATACAGGTGATAATCTCTCCAAACTCTATTCCCCCCCCCCTCTTGGTTTCTTCCTTCTGTCGAGGATTAAGGATATTATACTATGGTTTCAAAATCCACCTGTTGCTTCGAGTGACTAAGAAGAGGGACGGAGGTGATGTCGTTCTATTGTGTGGATGGTTTTACAAGAAAGAAAAGCATTTCCTTTAATTGGGAGCAGGAAAGTGTTCATCGCAATTGGGGCGTAAAAGTGAACCCCTGTAATTTGGACCGGAAGTGTTCCTTGTAATTGGGAGCAGGAAAGTGTTTCCTGTAATTGGGAGCCGAAAAGTGTTTCCTGTAATTCGGAGCAGGAAAATGTTCTCTGTAATTGGGACCAGGAAGGTGTTCCCTGTAATTGGAAGTGGAAAAGTGTTTTCTGTAAATGGGAGTGGAAAAGTGTCCCCTCTAAGTAGTTGCTGAAAAGCGTTCCTCCTAAAGGTGGGTGGCTTCAGATAAGAGCATGTCATTTGTTGTTGCCTAGTTCCCGCTTTAATGGAGGATTCGTATACACATTGCGCATTAACATGTATTTCGTGCACTCAGTAGTAGTAGTTTTTTTTTCTTTTTTTTTTAACATATTCATTGGTCTATTTATTATTATTATTATTATTATTATTATTATTATTATTATTATTATTTTATTGTTTGACCGTTAATTTTAAATCGAGAAAATAGTAGATGGATATACGAACTATTTATTTATTTATATGCTTTGTTGATCATATACATAATTTTCGTAAACAAATTTTATTTAACTTTATCATTACTTAAAAATGGTTGGATATTGAAATGTAACCTTGAAAGTTAA
>NC_090753.1:60714558-60722169 GCF_036898095.1 Palaemon carinicauda
TTTATTCTTTTGTGTATCAAAATTATTCTGTTTTCGTAGTTATTTTATTCTTTTCAGTATCAAAATCATCCTGTTTTCATAGTTATTTTATTCTTTTCTGTAACAAAATCTTTCTGTTTTCGAGATTCCTTCCCTGTCTTCGACGTTCTTCGGAGCCATTTTATGATCCTACTTTAAAAGCCTCCTGACGTAAACAGGAGAAAGTTCCTCTATTTTTTCCTTTTCATTTGTATTATTTTCTTTCCTCTGAAGTTGAAGCAGACCAGTATTTCTGGTAGTAGGTAGTAGGTTGGCCAGGGCACCAGCCACCCGTTGAGATACTACCGCTAGAGAGTTATGTGGGCCTTTGACTGGCCAGACAGTACTATATTGGATCCCTCTCTCTGGTTACGGTCTACTTTCCCTTTGCCTACACATACACTGAATAGTCTGACCTATTATTTACAGATTCTCTTATGTCCTCATACACCTGACAACAATGAGATTACCAATCAATTCTATTTCACCTAAGGGGTTAACTACTGCACTGTAATTGTTCAGTGCCTACTTTCCTCTTGGTAAGGGTTGAAAAGACTCATTAACTATGGTAAGCAACTCTTCTAGTCTTGGGTATTGCCGTGGCCTTCCACTGTCTTGGATTAAAGTTCTCTTGCTTAAGGGTACACTCGGGCACATTATTCTAATTTTTCTTCCTCTTGTTTTGCTAAAGTTTTCATAGTTTATATAGGAAATAGTTATTTTAATTTTACTGTTCTTAAGATATTTTATTTTTCCTTTTTTCCTTTCCTCACTGGGCTATTTTCCCTGCTGGGTCTCCTGGGCTTATAGCATCCTGCTTTTTCAACTAGGGTTGCAGCTTAGCAAGTAATAATAAGGATACTACTACTACTACTACTACTACTACTACTACTACTACTACTACTACTACTACTACTACTACTAGTGATAATAATAATAATAATAATAATAATACCGTTGCACTAGCTATGTTTGATAAAGTAATCACATTAATTCGCCGTAATAACAATTCTTCCAAATATCTTTTCATCTTTCAGATTTATATTTTTATTTTCATGTAATCAAAATTCCCATTATGCTTTTTACTCTTAATTAAGTGAAGTCTGATTTGCAAATGTGTATTTTTTATTAAGTCTTGAAAAAGGAGTTATCACAGAAATTGGACGGGCGAAATGAAGTCTCTCTCTCTCTCTCTCTCTCTCTCTCTCTCTCTCTCTCTCTCTCTCTCATCTCTCTCTCTCTCTGTATTTGTTAATATGTCAGCCATAGAAAAGTTTATTTTCCCCTTTGTTGAAATGTCAGCCTTAGATGCCTAGCTTAGGAAAAAGAAAACTTTATCTCTCTCTCTCTCTCTCTCTCTCTCTCTCTCTCTCTCTCTCTCTCTCTCTCTCTCCTCTCTCTCTCTCTCTCTCTCTCTGTGTATTTGTTAAAATTTTAGCCAAAGAAAAGTTTATTTTTCTCTGTTGAAATGTCAGCCTTAGATGCCCATTCAAGGAAAAATAAAACTTTATTTTTGAATGCAAAATATCTTTTTGCCGAAGACCCATTGTACAAATTTATATTTTTTCCTCTCTTCTTTGTGTAGAGAGCTTCCCCTCCTAACGAATTTAACTTTCTGACTTGAATTGATTTGATTTTTAGTGAAAAATACTGAAATCGTCAATTGCTTTTTGACGAAAAGATTTTTACAGCTAAATACTTTTGCGTGAATTGACGACCTGTCTTCCCCTTTCAAGGGATCGAGTTTGAATTTGTATATATTTTGTGATATTTATGACATGCAAAGTCAACTGCGTGGTCATGGTACATTCATATATGTAAATAGTGCGTATATATATATATATATATATATATATATATATATATATATATATATATATATATATATATATATATATATATACATAGATATATATCCGAATAAGCCATATATATTTTTGATACATTAATGTCTGGATTCTCTTAACGACCTCGGGATCAGAGCCCCAGGCGAAATCACACAAAGACAAGAGCTTGGCTCCGGCCGGGAATCGAACCCTGGTCGGCAAGCTTGTATAGACAGTGACTAAGCCACTTGGCCACGAAAAAATATATATGGCTTATTCGAATATGAAAAACACGTAAAAATGTGCAAAATTTATCATATATATATATATATATATATATATATATATATATATATATATATATATATATATATATATATATACATATATATATATATATATATATATATATTTATATATATAATAATATATACATATATATAACACATATGTATATGTATATATATATATATATATATATATATATATATTATATATATATATATATATATATACAGTTATATGTTTTTATCATCATTCTCCTACGCATATTGACGCAAAATGCCTTGATTAAATTTCGCCAGTCGTTTCTATCTTGAACTTTTAATTCAATACTTCTCCATTCATCATCTCATCTGCTTCACGCTACATATTCCTCAGCCCTGTAGGCATGGGTCTTCCAACTTACCTCGTACCTTCCACAATCTGTCAGTCTTTTGTGTTTGTGAGTGTAATGTACCCTCCTGGATAAAACTCTCTTGGAGGAGATATTGGTTAAAACGCGTTCTGAGTGGCCCCATCTAGACCTGTCGAATATAGCTTTAGAACACACTTCTTCATTTTACTTATAGAAATGAGGTTATGGAATTATAATGCTAACTCTACGGATGAAAATGATACAGTATAAAGCAGTTTAGAAAATAATGAGAAATTGAATTGTATCGCGTAATTATCTCACGCTCGTACACTTAACTTTTTTTTTCTTTTTTTTTTTCTCACTGATAACTTGATTCTGCCTGTATGTGCTTGCATCAGTATGTTTTTTGCGACCTTCTTTCACGGGAACTGTTCTCATAAAAGCTCGCTGTTTGTTGAAGTAAAGTTAGTTACATTCACTCCGCTTATCAGTTAACACCTAACTGGTGCCTCCTCACAGAATATTCAGCTGGTCTACAATGACTTCTCCAGAGTTCGAAAACTTTGGTCGTTTGTTGTTGCTTTTATATCTCCTATGAGGGACTTCAGATTTGCTTTTAGTTTATCCTTAAGGGCTTCGAGTACTGCTCTCTTCTCTGCTTAAAGTTCCCACATTTCATAGGTGTAGCTTTAGTTGAAGTTTTATAACCAGTCTGCGAAAGACACCAGAGCCCCATTTCAACTGGAATACTTTTTAACTTGATTTTCCCTAACCAAACCTGATGTGTGCCTCTAGGAAGCAGTTTCCTCTTTGGATATCCCATCCTTACCTGTTCCAGAGTGCTTTATTCATGCAATGCTTCTTCGTCGTTTAGTCGAATGGGTTCTCTTGTAAAATCAGTTTAATTTGTAGGCATGCGGGCCTCATTAACACCCATTTCCACATGGAATGAACATCATTAGATTACAGTAGTAAGATTTCACCATCGTCGAGTCCCGCTCAAAGTCGTTAGTTTCTTTGGTCGACGCAACCTCACCATCCTTGTGAGCCAAGGATTGTGGGTTTGGGGGAGCCATTAGGCCTATCTGCTGAGTCATCTGCAGCCATTGCCTAGCCCTCCTTGGTCCTAGCTTGGATGGAGAAGGGTACATGGGCGCTGATCATTTGGTCAGTCTTTAGGGCACTGTTCTACTCTGTCCCTTGCCCCTGCCATTCAAGAGCGGCCATTAAACCTTAAAACCGCTTGATACTTCAACCTTTGGGAATGACTGGAATTTATTTTGTCTTTCATTTGTGACATTTTTTTCAGTATTGGTGAAAGGAAGGAGATTGGAGATTTTCTTTTGATAAGGGAGAAGAGAGATCAACCAATAAGGATGATAATTATTATTCTTTTGACAGTATTTATAATTTCTACTTAGTCATTAAGTAGATTATTGTAGGTCTTTATACTCAATTCAATTATTTAACTTAGAGCTACACTTATCTGAAAGAACCATATGCCCGCCAGTACACATATAAGGAAAGTATTTCTATAATGAGAAGCATTTAAATCGTGTAAGTTTTGAGGATTGGTTAAAATACAATGTGTGAGATGTTTTTTAAAGGCATTAAACTCCTACAGTCCTCCTGCCAAACGAATTGTAGGAACAGGTATCTTGATAGATAAATATGCTTAATTCAGTACACTGATAAACCCTTTCAGCAGATCATAAGTTATTAAAATGACCGGAAGTTTTTCATTCTCAAGTAGTTAAATATCACACCTCTGTAAAACTTTAGTAATAGTTTATTGACGGAATTATTTTTCTTTTATCTACCTTAATTTTATATACTTTTTTTTTTTTACTCCAGACTTGAATTTATGTCACACTTGATAACGAGTTTAATTCACCATTTTTTTCTTATTTTCGTCTTTTTTTTTTCCTGACTTTGGAAGAAACACTAATTATCCTCATCCACAATTTGAAGGTATAAATGTAAATATGTTTTTGACCCGCTAATGTCTCCTATCCAGCTTCCATGGTGAAAAGAGAAAAAAAACTGATACCAGAATAGCAAAGTAATGTTTAGCGATTATTTAAGACTGAACTGAGTTTTGCTTTTTTCTAGAATGACTCTGGAAAACAGGGAATAATAATTACTGCCACCTTCAGCCATCAACCTATGACTGAAGACTGACTATATATATATATGTATGTGTATATATATATATATATATATATATATATATTATATATATATATATATATATATATATATATATATATATGTATATATTTATATATATGTATGATATATATATGTATGTATTATATATATATTTATATATATATATATATATATATATATATATATATATATATATATATATATATCTATATAGTATATATATATATACAGGCACACACTTTAAAGTAGATTGTATGTCATTATTATGGGTTCATTCCCATAATTATATTATTTGATAAATTAACTAAAGCCTGTAACAATCTCTCTCTCTCCTCTCTCTCTCTCTCTCTCTCTCTCTCTCTCTCTCTCTCTCTCTCTCTCTCTCTCTCTCTCTCTCTCTGCAATTTTTATGTATTTCATTTGGTGTATTAATTGTATATCATAATCACAAAATATTTGTGCTTTATTGTGTTTTTTTCTGATTGAATTTCCATTTCAGTTGGAGCATATTTTACTGTATTGTGTTTTTTTTTTATTGAATTTTCAGTTAAATGTTCGAGCATATTTGTGCTTTATTGTGTTCCTTTTATTTATATTTTTTATTATCGAATTTTCAGTTCAAATTTCGAGTACATTTGTGATTTTTTGTGTTTTTTCTTATTGAATTTCCATTTCAAAGTTCGAATATATTTATGCTTTATTGTGTTGCTTTTGTATTTAATTTTTTTCTGATAGGTTATCCACTTCAAAGTTCGAGTATATTTGTGCTCTATTGTGTTTGTTTCTGGTTGAATTTTCAGTTCAAAGTTCAAGTATATGTTTGCTTTATTGTGTTTTTTTTTATTTCCAGTTCAAAGTTCGAGTATATTTGTTTGTTATTGTGGTTTTTTTTTTCTGATTGAATTTCCTGTTCAAAATTCAAGTATATTAGTACTTCATTGTGTTTTTTTTTTTTCATTCCTAGTTCAAAATTCGAGTATATATATTTGTGCTTTATTGTTTTTTCTTATTTAATTTTCAGTTCGAAGTTCGAGTATATTTGTGCTTCATTGTGTTTTTTTTCTTATTGAATATTCGGTTCAAAGTTCGAGTATATTTGTGCTTTATTGTGTTTGTTTTTTATTGAATTCCCAGTTCAAAATTAGAGTATATTTTTGTTTTATTGTGTTTCTTTTTCATTTTTTTCTGATTGAATTTTCATTTCAAAGTTCGAGTGTATTTGGACTTTATTGCGTTTAGTTACTGAAGTTTCAGTTCAAAGTTTTACTATATCTGTAATTTATTGTGTTTATTTATGGATTTTAAGTGTTTTCCTGAGTTTGAGTTTCATGGGTTTTCAGTGAAGGACATAGGGTAATTCTTCTTCATAGATCTTTCAAGATGAATATTATTATTATTATATTATTATTATTATTATTATTATTATTATTATTATTATTATTATTATTATTATTATTACTTGCTAAGTTATAACCGTAGTTGTAAAAGCAGGGTGCTATAAGCCCAGGGGCTCCAACGCGGAAGATAGCTCAGTGAGGGTAGGAAGCAAGGAAAAATTAAATATCTTAAGAGCAGTAACAACATTAAAATAAATATAGCCGATATAAACTATAAAAACTTTAACAAATCTAGAGGAATAGACATTAAGATAGAATAGTGTGCCCTCAAGCAAGAGAGCTCTAGCTCAAGACAGTGGAAGGCCATGGTACAGAGGCTATGACACTATCCAAGACCAGAGAACAATGGTTTGATTTTGGAGTGTCGTCCTCCTAGAAGAGCTGCTTACCAAAGCTAGATAGTCTCTTCTACCCTTATCAAGAGGAAAGTAGCCACTGGACAATTACAGTGCATATAAGGCTAATTGTTTTGTAATCTCTGTGTTGTGAAGTGTATGAGGACAGAGGAGAATATCTATGGAATATTCGTTGTATGTGTAGGCAAAAAGAAAATGAATTGTAACCAGAGAGAAGGATCCAATGTAGTACTGTCTGGCCAGTCAAAGGACCCCATAACTTTCTAGCGGTAGTACCTCAACAGGTGGCTGGTGACCTGGCCAACCTACTACCTACTGTTTCTAATCACATTCAATGCTTGGTTGAGGTGCCATTCATGTGAAGGAATTAATTCATCTCTTTTATTACCCTTTTTTTTACAGTATACAGATTTACTTTCAGGTAAAAACTGCAGTACGCTTTTTATGAATTAGTTTTAGTGAAAGATTTTGTATCATATACCTTTACTTATTTGTAGAATCGCCAGTGATATTAGACTTCTGGAGGGGCTGTAAACGATTCTGCACTAGAGCTTTAGAAATCTCCCCCTGCAGCTCTTCTACTAGACGTTGGTGTCCTTGGCTTCTTTTCTGATCATTAGAACGAGCCTCCATCTGCTCTTTTTCTAGTTTAATTTTCTCTAGAGCTAATTCTTTATTAAGGAAGCTTCGTTCCTCATCGGATTTTTTGAGATCTTCATTCTCTGCCAGAAGGATCGATTTCAGTTCGTCATGAGCCTCGATTTCCTTCTTGGCCTTTTCCAGTTCCTCATTCAACTGGACCAATTTCGCTGTATTTTCTTCAGCCAAAGTCACTTTACCTTCAAGCTCTCGTTTCAGAGCTTCCTTCTCTCCCATAAGTTCTGATTGCATCTGAATATGGGCATCATTTTTCTGCTGAGCCATTTTCAGTTCCGCTTTCAACTCAAGAATTGATTGATAATAAGTTGCAAGTTGATTTTCCTTGCCTTCAATCACAGCCTGTTTATTGGCAAGTTCTTTAGACATGTTTTCATTCTTTAGTCTGAGATCTTCAATCTCAGTGTCTTCATCAGTCTGAACTGTTACATCTGATTTAGAGACAACACTCCCTCTGCCTTCCGGCAGCAGCAGCTGTTCCTCCTCCGTGGAAAGCGAAGGATCCGTCCCACTGAGGACAGCTTCAGTCTCCTCGGAAATACTGTTGA
>NC_090753.1:60722669-60744700 GCF_036898095.1 Palaemon carinicauda
CCACACAAGACCAGACTCTTATCAGTAAGAAGGAACATTTTCTCGCTCATGTCTCTCATATCAGCGCCAAACGTTCCAGTTTATCTAGGTAAAGTCGTTTTTCTCATCTGGGAGAAGAATCACAGGATAGAATACTTTTGCTATCATGCACGTATTTAGTTTTTGTCTGTTCCGTTGAACTCTTAGGCATTCACCAGTCAGGGACGTTACCACATCGGCCACCATAATCGAAGTGGCTGAATTATCATTGTTTCTAAATGGGAGGAGATTAATCAGCCCTATTGAAATGAATGAAACAAAAAATGTCTTCAAGTAAAAACAAAAACAATATACAAAAACTACAATACACTTTATCAAGAATGTAAGAATGCATATGAACAAAACATTCAAAAGCGTAGGTTTTAAAATTACAATTCAAAATATTCACACACCCGAAAGAAAAACAGGTTTGAAGAGAAACGCTATCAAAGTTCTGAAATAAAAATATTCTAAATGCTATCCATGGACCTCTATGGAATACTCATAAAGAAAATCCTTATATAGAGACTAGAAATAAATGCAAAATTGAATGAATAACATAAGAGCAAATGACTAAACAATTGACAAGCATTCTGCGACCTAAGTAACAGAAATTCCTTACTAAATTATTTCCCTGAACATGTTGGAGTACCAAATCATGGTTCTTGCAAGAGTGAATAAATCTTGCAATTTCCTTCAGAAAGGATATGTTTGTGCAACATGAATGCAACTTAACTGCACGTTTTTTCAGTACGAACGTCATGGCCAAAGTTGCAGCCAGTAAATTTTCGTATCTTTGACGTTTACAGATTCTAAGAACAAAGTAAGAATGTCAGATAAACTGAGAGAGCCAGACAAATAGAAAAACAATCTCTCCTCCAGCTTAACTATGAATGATAGTCTAGATTTATACTTTGACTAAAATCCATTTCACTATGTACAGGGAGTTGCGATGACAAGGTAAGTTCAGTACACATACTGACGCACAGATAATCATCATACGATCTTGCTTCACATATATTGTACCTATGTATGACTGTCTAAATTATCACAAAGTTTGACTGAAATCGACGCAGTAGGTGTGACAAATACACTGACAAAAAGACAGATGAACTATTTCCTTTCAATCACATCTATGTGTGATAAGAAGTCATGAGAAGTCACCATAAAAAAATAAGTGAGACACAGGGAATATCTTCCTTCATACACACCTATATACCATTGTCCACTCTTGTACTTAGGAGTCTGGTAGACATGCTCATGGACACCCGTGAAGCAGTGAGGTTAAGACTGTACCACTGTTGTGTGTGGGACACGGGCTCTTGCGTTGGCAAGAGATATCCAAACTTGAAACAGATTCTCGATCGGCTTGGGGGACAATGAACACGGACAAGGATGAGGAGAGAATGCGAGCAGCAGGAGCTAAAGTCAACGGTCATTGGCAGCAGCATTTCACTATAGGCTAAAACTCTGAGGTTCTAGAGAAACTGTTTTTGTGGCACACTCAGTGACGGATTGCTAGCAAGGGAATATACAGTATACATGTATATATATATATATATATATACATATATATATATATATATATACATATATATATATATATATATATATACATATATATATGTATATATATATATATATATATACACACACAAACACATATATGTACACACATATGTATATATATATTATATATATATATAATATATATAATATATATTTACATATATATACTGGATGCTATACGGGGAGCTGAACCTAAAAATAGTATCCAAAAAAAGGACGATCATGCATATTTCAAATATACAGTCCAAACTGGGTTTTACTATTTTCAGAATGTTTTCGGTGACAAAAATAAACAGACAACGCGGAGAATCCAAATACAAAAATACGACCAATTCTGTGTGAGAGAGAGAGAGAGAGAGAGAGAGAGAGAGAGAGAGAGTACCATGTTCGACTGGCAATTCGCGCAGCGTCTATGAAAACATGCAAAGGACTTTCATGTAAGCCTTGCGAATTCTAAATGAGAGAGAGAGAGAGAGAGAGAGAGAGAGAGAGAGAGAGAGAGAGAATCATGTTCGACTGGCAATTCACGCAGCGTCTATGAAACATGCAAAGGACTTTCATGTAAGCCTTGCGAATTCTAAATGAGAGAGAGAGAGAGAGAGAGAGAGAGAGAGAGAGAGAAATTGGATTGTTCTGAACCGGCTCCAGTGATTAAGCAGCTTTCGCCCGCTGATTTATGCACGAGTTATGATCCTGCTAAAACAATCCAGCACTGGGGTACTTCCAGCCGTTCAGAACTTTCAATAAAGTAGGAATATCCTGATAAGATCAAAATCAAAAGATAAAATTCAATTTGTTAAATTTATTATATGATTTTTTTTTTCTTGAACAGTATCGAGTCAATATTCAATCACGCCAATGATTCACCCTTACTCATGAATCAAATTTGTAAAATTTATAGTAAGCCAAAAAAATTTCTTGAACCTGCATAAAAGAAGAAGAAGAAGAAGAAGAAGAAGAAGAAGAAGAAGATGAAGAAGCGGCAATGATCAAATGTTTGCTATTTGATCAGTTTGATAAAAGGAATTACATACTAAGACCTTCAAATAAGCCATATATTTTACTACCTAAATAATCTAGATTCTCTCTTATACCTCGGGATCAGAGACCCAAGGGGAAATCAACTCAAAGATAATAGCTTCTGGCCGGAAGGGGAATCGAACTCTGGTCCAGGAAACTGGTACGACAGTGGCGTAATATTAAGGTCATAAAATACATGGCTTATTTGAATATGAAAAACACGTATAAATGTGGAAATTTACCGTACAAAGACCTGTTTCCAACCTGTTCTTTACAGCACATCAAGATGAATGAGTAAACTCAATCTTATCTTTTTTTTTTTTTTTTAGTTCGTCTTGCTATCCATCCTTTGTTACTTCATATAATAACTGCGAAGTTTTTCTCAATCTCTATTTTAAGATAACTGTATTAGTACATTGGTTTGCAGTTTACTTCATTGCGAGAGCGAGCTCGTAATCTAAAATGATTGCAATATAAAATGCTTTTCGTGATCTAAAATGCTCGTAAATTAAATATTCCTAATCTAAAATGGTCGTAATATAAATGCTTTTCGTAATCTAAAATGCTCGTAATCTAAAGTGCTCGTATTCTAAAAATAATTCCCATGGGAAATAAAGAAAATTCATTTGATGCATTCCACAAGTCCATAAATATATATACAATAATTTTCAAAAGGTTTGTAATGGATTTTAGTGAACAAGTTACAAATGGACTTGATGTTCGTCTGCAAGTTATAAGTTGCCACCATAATACCGAGGTGACCAAGATGATGATGATTTATTATATTTGAGTTCAATAAAATGGTGCTGGGGTCCGAGAGGCCATTTGGTGTTAAAAGAGCAACTATGGGTTAAGTGGAAGGTTACAATGTGGGCTGGAGGAAAGATTATAATGCCATGTCTGAGGTCTACCTGAGGTTGTATCTACAATCACAATAAAATATGTTTTTTCGATAAAAAAAAAAAACTTTTTTTGAACTAGTTATTTTCAAGAACAAATATTCCAAATATTTTAATTGAAGAAATTAAAAATTGGTCTTGAAAATACTAAATAAATTAGCTAAATGCATAAAAAAAGGTAAAAATGCAGAAAAATGTTTTCGGAAAGCCCCAGCATGCCAAAGATTAAAAAATATCAAAAGCATACCTCACGCTGAGCTACTATCAATGCAATCCTAGTCATTTTAATCTACCTAGTACCTGGCCTTTATTAGAAGGAAATACAAAATGCAAGCGTATGACGCGAGATACAAATATAGTTTCATGAACAATAATAACTAAATTTTGCAATTTGCTAAAAATTGGATTGAACTTTCACACGCCCTCTAGAATGCAGCATCCACTCGACTCGTCGTCAGTATTTTTGGGAGATGAAATACCACTAACTATTGAATCAAATTTCTTCCCATTTACTTCTTTTGAAAAAAAAAAAATATGGTTATACACCTACTTGCAACCTGCAACTTTAAAAAGTTTTTCAAAGTTTTTCTTTCTATTTCCCATGACAAAGTTGTTTACCAACTACCCCACCACATTCCCAGTCTCTGCGAATCTTCAAGATATGACACGAATAAAAAAAAGGTAAAAAGAAAGTCTTGTTTTTAAGTTTGCACTATTCTTTTGAGTAACTTTATCTTGAACTTTACACCAAAAGAGGTCGTAAAGCAATCATTCAGCATTGGTTATCAGGTCTCCTTTGTTTGTATGCCTCATGTGCAGTCAATTATCTTTAATGATAGAGTATGTAAAGCAACAACCATTTGCTTTTTATAAATTTTTGATTCTGTGACTTTTTAACTTTTTTCATACTCAGTTTTAGCTTCATATAATTTTTTTCTGAGCAAAATATACATTAGTTTGCCCGTTGCATTCAGGATCCCTAAAACACCTTTCTCATCTTTACTATATATATATATATATACATATATATATATATATATATATATATATATATTACATATATATATACACATATATATATACATATATAAATCAAATATAAATACATATATATACAGTATATATATATATATATATATACATATATATATATATATATATATATACATACATACACACACATATATATAACAATTTTCTACCTACTCTCACCCACTCCTTTACTTTTCGGTAAGATTTCTTTGTAAAGACGAGAAAATCTTGAAGGCGATTAACTCACGAAATTAACTCGATCGAAAACGGTTGCCGAGCAATCCGAAATCACTTCTTAAGTCCTCCATTTATGAATTCAAGATGAAGAGCTTAAGAGTCTTAAAGCCAGGGATGAAATTAGGATTCTGGGGCCGTCGGAACGGACATTGAATGAAAGATCAGGGGAGAGGTGGAGGTTGAACCACTGATGAATGCATTAAGGAAATGGAACGTGTGTAAGATATGAGTAATACTAGTGATAAATGTATTAATGAATAGAAATGAAACGAAGTATCAGTGACCTACAAGAATAATTTTAACAAAAAGACGTAATTGACAAAATAGAAATAATTACAAAAATTGGAATGAAATGACAAATAAAAAAAAAATGTAGCACATAACGATGATAACAAAACCAGTAATTTGAAACACTAAACAATAAAATGTATTAAATGTTTAAATGTCACTCATCAATGGCAGACGCAAGGGACAGTGACAATACCCTAGACTCCTAGAGACTGGTCATATATAAATCAGATCAGCACCTAAGGCCCTTCTCCATCCCATCTAGGACCAAGGAAGGCCAGGCAATAGTTGCTAATGACTCAGCAGGTAGCAAGTATCAGTTGGTTTCAAGTTTATCCTTGCCCATTCCATTTTGAGCTAGGTGTAGGTACCAATGGCTGATAAATATTCAAGATAAACATCTCGACAAACTATTGGACAAGTAATTATCCAAGATAAAGGACAGCTCTGCAGAATCCCCTGAGAATAGAGGCTCAACTGTTGCAATGGGAAAGGGGGGGGGGGCAGATAATGGAGATATGAACGTCAACTGCTGATTACGGATGAGCTGTGTAATAATACCATTAAGGTAGATCCCTGAGTTGGTGGTCATGATGTACACTCGCTCCAAACACTAGAGGTGCAGACTTTTGATTATATAAACATTTTGAAACCAGTGACGATAAGTACTGGGAAAGGAGACTTGCTTCAGTTAACATTCCCGATGAATCAAAGTGCGAACGAATAATTTCGAAATTGTTGATCATAACATCTACACAATATTTTGGAGTTATTGTACACCAAAGACTTGGCATCATTACTTTGGACATTCAGAAGAGCAAGGAGGGGAAGATGGTCGTTACTACTAATATTAGTCAATAACATTAAAATAGCTCTGACTTTAAAGGCTCACTTCATACGTAAAGTGGACATTCTATAGGTGATCTCAAATGTGTCCATTTCATGTAAGTCCTCCTCTCCATTGCAACCCGTGACGATGTTCGCAAGGAGCTGGGCTTAACTGGAATACAGTTATTACAGCGTTTCTAAAAAGTCTTAAACTTGAATTTCTAATAGCCATTCTTATTTATATTTATATTGGTGAAGTTGCTTGCCCACGGCCCAACAAGTGGATTTTTAAATCAAAATGTGAACCAACAGCATATGGCAAGACTTGCCAAGCAGCTAGCAAACCAAGCCAGTGTTCCCTTACGTGGCTGGTCTTCCTGCCAAAAGAGCATAGAATAATTGTGAATGTGGTATCAATATGTGAGAGAGAGAGAGAGAGAGAGAGAGAGAGAGAGAGAGAGAGAGAGAGGTATATGTAATTTCACACAATTCAATATGAATAATATATACTCATATATAATGTCTATGGCAATTAAATACAAATACGTTATCCTTTCCTATAAAATTCCTGGCTAAGCAAGCACAACACGAAGGATATTAATATCACGGAGACCAGTGTTTGTTGATAGAGCTGTAAGAGAGGTGAATGCTCGAGTGCTTCGTCAAGGATTGAAACTGATGGATGAAAAGTGATCATGAGTGGCAGGTGAATCAACCGTTTTTTGGTTATTTTATCAAAAGCGGGAGATTACTTAGCCCTGTGAGTCGGACCCGAATAATAATAATAATGATGATAATGATAATGATAATAAAAATAAATATAAATAAAAAATAATAAATAAATAACAATAAATAACAACAACAACAACAACAACAACAACTACTAGCCACTACTACTACTAATACTAATAATAATTATAAAAAAATAATAATAGTAAATTTAAACATTAAATCTGAGGTAAAAAAAAAAATAGATCAAAATTGGATAAAAATTTCAATTTCAATTTTATTTATTAAATATGAGCTAAATAACGTCCAAATCAGCATATACGAGCTCCTTCTAAGCTTCTGTAGTAGGCTTAAGCTTCTGCGGACAATACAAAACTTGTTCACTGGGGGCTTGTCCATGATTCATCAGTTAAAAAAAAGAAGAGGCCTCGGTTTCTGTTTCCTTTCCAGAGCCATCTATTTTGTGTTATTATTCACCTCCTCAACTTCTTATGATTTAAAAATACATCAATAATACAAAGAAACCTCTGTTTATACGTCATCACGGAGGTTTCTTTGTATTCTTAATGTATTTCTACATCATGAGACCTTGAGGAGGTGTAATAATAACACAAAAGCGCTTGGTCAAAGATTATAAGAGATAAAGAAAGCTACATATTAGTGTGCTGTTTTTCTCTACAGTTTTAATCGAAAAATATCATAAAACACGGAATTATGCTCAAACATTTTCCACATATGATCGGCAATACCTTCTTTTAATCTTAGCCAAATAGCCTATATATTGGAGACGTACCTGTCTGGCGTTCTGCTGAACAGGACATCGAGCCCCGCTCAAGCTCGATAGTTTCTTGTAATGTCAGCAACCCAAACTATCCTTGTGAGCTAAGAATGGTGGGTTTGGGGGAGCCTATAGTTCTACTTGCTGAGTCCTCAGCAGCCATTGCCTGGCCTTCCTTGGTCCTAGCTTGAGTGTAGAGAAGGCTTGGGCACAGATCATATTGATATACGGTCAGTCTTTTGGGCATTGTCACTGTCTCTTGCTTCTGCCATTCATGAACGGCCTTTAAACCTTAAATCTTTAAACCTTAATTCTTTAAACCTGCATGTCTCATAGGATAACACCGTCTGAGTTTTAATAATATATATATATATATATATATATATATATATATAAATAACCTTGAGAACCTTCCATTTACCAAAGTGACAAGACAAAAATTTACTTTGAATCAACAATAGAAATTCGTTACACTTCAACTGGAAACAAAAATTTTAAAAAGTGCTATGCACTTTGCTTCTGCAATAGCAAAACGTTCCAAAGTTCAAATGTTTTTTTTTTTAAATCCTTTAAAATATACCATATTTCTTTTCAGGGTCGCTGAAATAGTAAAAAAAAAAGAGAGAGAGAGAGAGAGAGAGAGAGAGAGAGAGAGAGAGAGAGAGAGTATACGTTACACGCAATGATTAATTACTATCATACTATAATGATCTAGAAAAAGGACAGAGTTACCATTATAAAGATTTCATGGTCAGAGACAATGTGCTTTTAGTTTTAGGATCACATTTACTTCCACGAAAAGAAAGTAATTAGTTAATACCAACACTCGACAGAATAAAATGAAAGAACCACTCGTTGAATCTCGTACCAGATATTACTTGGAGTAAGAGCTAATAGAGACTTAGATTTGGAACAGTGAAATGATTATTAACAGTTGCTTTAGCTTCGATAATGAGAACATTTGCAAATCTACTCTGAAACAACACATTAGGATATGAGGACCAAAGACCTTTTGAAGATTCCTTGTTGCATTCACTCTGGAGATGTTCTTCAGCTTTAATATTTTGTTTGCTTTGTGTTATATTTTTCTGAGAAGATCTGGACTAATCTCTATTGAAATGAACTCCCGGCGTCGCTTTCATAATGGTAAACAACCCTACTTAAAACCCTCCGAGATATGAATGAAACACTGTGAGTCCAGAAGCGTTAAGCCTTCTCTTTTCCGTTCCAGTAAGGCTGCAGATTTTATAAATGTAAGAAAAACCAAGGAGGCCAAGGTAATGGCTGTTGATAACTCCAAAGTAAGCTCCCCTTAACTCACAAAGATGGTGAGATTGCAGCGACCAAAAGAACTAACGAGTTTGACCGCACCACGAACCCCAGTCTGACGTTTACCAGTCAGGGACGTTACCACATCAGCCACCACAACCCTGGTATAAGAGAAAAGCAAAACCATCCAGGTGTGAATTGAATAATCCTTGTAGATGGCAATCATCTAGGCAAATCCACACGTTCAGTATTATTATTATTATTATTATTATTATTATTATTATTATTATTATTACTAAGCTACAACCCTAGTTGGAAAAGCAGGATGCTATAAGCCCAAGGGCTCCAACAGGGAAAATAGTCTAGGGAGGAAAGGAAACAAGGAAAAATTAAATATCTTAAGAACAGTAACAACAGAAAAATAAATATTTCCTATATAAACTATAAAAACTTTAAACAAAACGAAGAGAAATAAGATAGAATAGTGTGCCCGAGTGTACCCTCAAGCAAGAGAACTCTAATCAAGACAGTGGAAGACCATGGTCCAGAGGCTTTGGTACTACCCAAGAATAGAAAACAAGGATCCTACCACTGACAAAGTACCCGAAAGCAATGACTCCACGAACACAAGAAAATTCTCATAATTTCAGATAAGTGTAAAGGTCATGGAATATATACAGTATATGGACTAGTGTATGCGACCTGTCAAAATGATAGCTAAACATTTAGATAGATATGCACACGTACATAGACACAGATTCAACCCTTCCCCCCTTTTTAATTACAACATACTAGTTTGTTTGAGAAATTTGTGGAATATTATTGTTTGCAGAGTGGTTGGCGTTCATTACAGGAATGAATAAATAAATAAAAAAACAATATATATATATATATAGATATATATATATATATATATATATATATATATATCTATATATATATATATGTAGATAGATAGATACTTGTTTTTATTATATAAGAGAAATGATGAATGACTCCGTCTTTGATTTATAGCCAATATAGATGAAATATACTGCCGAACATCTATACTTCAATGACAGTGTTTTAATACACATACTGTATTTGACTAAACAAATAGAAAATAATAATAAAAAAAATAAACTTCCACCAAAATTATAAATAAATTAAAAAAGGGAAATAAGTAGCAAGTGCAAACTAAAAAAAAAAATATACAAATATCATTTTGCAAATTTTGATAGATTTAGATAAAAACCCAAAGAAACTTATATTGAAAATCCAAAAATACCGGTCCGCTACAACTTCAGAGGAAAGAAAATAATACAAATAAACAGGAAAAATTAGAAGCACTTTCTCCTGTTTACGTCCGGAGGCTTTTAAAGAAGGATCATAAAATGGCTCCGAATAAAATAAAGCACCGGATAGTCTTCGACAAAGGACGTCGAAGACAAGGAAGGAATCTCAAAAATCCTTAAAATAACTACGAAAACAGAAGGATGTTGATACATAAAATTCTTGAAATAACTACGAAACCCGAATTATTTTGATACAGAAAAGCATGAAATAACAAAGGAAACAAGAATTATTTTGATACAGAAAATAATAAATAACTACAAAAACAGAATAACTTTGATACAGAAAAAGAATAAAATAACTATGACAACAGAATGATTTTGATGCAGAAAAGCATGAAATAACTAACAAAACAGAAGGATTTTGATACAGGAATGCATGAAACAACTACGAAAACAGAATCATTGATAAAAAAAGCCTAAAAAATAACTACGAAAACAAATGATTTTGATACAGAATTATATTATTCCTATAGATAAACTTAAGAGTTATAATTTTGCGTTGTTATAAAAAAATATAACAATAATAATTATAACTTCTAGCATACTGTAAAAAATCTAAAATTGCGCAGTTATTTCATTCAAACACGTATACAAATAAAAAAAATATTGAACAGAAGTCTCAAGATGAAATTAAACTTTCAATTAAGTCTAATTTGTCTCTTAGGTGAAACATTCACCATTTTAACCACAAACAACTGTCTGCCAAACGTAAATGTACCACAGACTTTGAAGGACTGTATGAATACATGTTCATACACTCCAAGGCAAGGAGGCTCATTTATTTCATTTACCAGCAGCTTATTTAAATGTAAATGAAACTGTGAAACGTCCCGTCGATTCTGTTTACATTTGCTCTGCTAATTAAATTTATGCAAATTTGGAAAATCATTTGTTTACCCAAACTTGAGGTGAAAGGGTGTATATATTCATGTAACTGATACACTGGTTTAAAATACAGCAGTTGTATTCTTTGGAATGTATTGCACATAAATTATTCTTTTAATTTCTTTGATTTAATGTTTGTCTTCAACTGATACACTGATTAAAATAAAGCAGTTGTATTCTTTAGAATGTATTACACATAGAGTATTCTTTGAATTTTTTTTTTATTTTATTTGATATTTGTCTTCAATCTCCTCAATGGATTCATATCTGAATAAATTAATATAAAATAAAAACTAGCGTTTATTGAGAACTGAATTCATTTCACTTCTGAGTAATTAATTGATTTTCAATATACTTTTGTTTATTTCATTAAATCATAAAATTTAAATTGATACGTAACTAGTTTTTCTTAAAATTTGCTGTTTGCTCGTTTATTTTTCCTTTTCCCCAGAAGCAATATTTCTCCAGCATAATTCCCACAGAGAGAGAGGAGAGAGAGAGAGAGAGAGAGAGAGAGAGAGAGAGAGAGAGAGAGTATATTATTACTGGTTCAGAAGCAGTATTTCTTGAGCATAGTTGAGAGAGAGAGAGAGAGAGAGAGAGAGAGAGAGGAGAGAGAGGACGGTATGATGTCAACTCATCGAAACCCTTCATTTTCTTATGGTCAACTCATCGAAACCCTTCATTTTCTCATGTCAACTCATCGAAAACCCTTCATTTTCTTATGTCAACTCATCGAAACCCTTCATTTTCTTAGGTCAACTAATCGAAACCCCTTCATTTTCTTATGTCAACTCATCGAAACCCTTCATTTTCTTAAGTCAACTCATCGAAACCCTTCATTTTCTTATGTCAACTCATCGAAACCCTTCATTTTCTTATGTCAACTCATCGAAACCCTTCATTTACTTATGATATACATTTTTGATGTGTAATGAACATTCACTCTGTTAACTTCGCTCCTTTTCTGTGTGACCTGCTACGCTAAACTAACAAATAGGGACATAATTTGTGACTGAAGGATGCATGATAGATTATGGTTAAGTTCTAATCTGTCCTTCCTAGCCGGTTCGAGGCGCCTCTCTCTCTCTCTCTCTCTCCTCTCTCTCTCTCTCTCATATATATATATATATATATATATACACACACACACATATATATATATATATAAATATATATATACACGTATATATACATGTATATATATAAGTATATATATATATATATATATCTATCTATCTATCTATATATATATATATATATATATATTTACTCCTCCACCAATATGACACTTCCTCCAACAATAGGTGGCTCAAAAACACAGGTAAAGGTTAAAGTGTCTGGTTCCAGTTCCAGTTTCATCAGAATATATACTCACCAGAACGTCAGCCGGGCAAGCTCAACACCCCACTGTGGTGCCCAACCACAGCAGTGTCCTACATAGTAAGCAGCTTAAACTCACGGTCCGGGTTGGGATCGATCTGCTACCATACGAATGCTAGACGAACACGTTACCACTGTACCAGCCAGGAAGTCTCATTCATGCTTTAAATGTTATATTATTGAGGAACAAAACTTAATGCACAAAAAAGCTCATCAGCAACGCATCCAATCCCTTAGATATACACTTTTTTCGCAAACACGCCCCTTTTTCCTCCTACTGCATCTGCCCTCTCTTACCGTCATCCGTCCATATACTGAAAAACCCCAAATATTTCTTACTTTATTGATGGGATGAGAAGCGGTATAATGAATGTATTACAATAGCCTATAAATATTTGCACATAAAGGGTACAGTAAAGGTTTAGAGGTCGCTCATGAATGGCATATGCCAGGGACAGTGACATTGCCCTAGCAAGCAGGACAATGTCCTAGAGACTGACCATATATCATATGATCTGCGTCCAAGTCCCCTCTCACCCAAGCTAGGAACAGGGAGGGCCAAGCAATGGCTACTGATGATTCAGCAAATAGGCCTATAGGCTCACCCAAATGCCCCCAAACCTTACCTCACAAGGATGGCAAGGTTGCAGACACCAATGGCACTAACGAGTCAGAGCGGGACTCGAATCCCCGACTGGCAAACACCAGTCAGAGACGTTACCAATCAGGCGTTTTTTAATGAATTATTTTTTTTTTTATTCACCAATGTACAGCAAACGTGCAACATTTTACATCAAATATAATAAAACAATAAAATGAATGGCGAAATATTCGATTCCCAATAAAAATAATCATTACACTCTTGTAAATTTCGACCACCGAAAAGAAACATTGTCCGAAAAATACTGAGCGAAAATCTCCGACACCGATCTTCTCCACTTGGCCGATAAATTCCCAAATTGGATCCACCTCCAGTTATTACCTGTAATAATTCCATTAGAATCGAGAAGAAAAGGAAATTGTGAGATGGGAATTATGATATTGGCAATATAAAGGAGAGAGCAGAGGGAAGTATAGAAGGATACAATTAACTAGAAAAGACTTTATGGAGGTGAATGTAGGAAAAGGAGAGGGCTAAAAAGGGGGGATGTAGGATGAATTAGGTCCAATCGTTGACGTATGGTTCTGAATTTGAAATGATAAAATTAAAAATAAACTCAGATTTTCTTAATTGTTTAAATAATTAATAGAGAGAAGAGAAGTACTTCCATTCCCAATAACAACACTAAAAAAATATCTCTGTAATCTAAACATCCAAGGGTTTTTACTGTGAAAATGTTCCTGCCTCTTAATCTGCTGGATGGGAGTTCGAGACCCACTCAAATTCAATAATTTCTAGTTTTGTCTGCAACCTCACCATCCCTGTGAACTGAGGAGAAGGGTGTGGGGAGGGGGGGGGGGGGTGGTGAGGAAGCCTGTAGTTCTCCTGCTGAGTCATCAGCAGCCATTGCCTGGCCCTCCCAGGTCCTACCTTGATGAAGAGGGAGCTTGGGCACTGATTACATGTAAATATGGTTAGCGTCTAGGGCATTGTCCTGCCCCTTACCTCTGTCATTCATGAGTGACCTTTAAAAACATAACGCGGTCTCTTCCTAGCCAACAGTTAATGATTATTTTCAAAACTTCTAAACTGGTCGCCTTTCAATATTATACTATTCCGTATTACTGAAGTTTAAAGAGCATTTCTATAGGGCTTTCCCATAACTATGTAGAGAATACTATTCATGAACTGAATTTAAACCAAACTTACTTGTCCTTTTGCCAGATCACTCTTCCCTTTTAAGAAAATAACTGTTCCCTGATACCATTGAATCAAAGATTATGTTATGAGGTTAAGTGTCCTTTTTAAGGTCAATCTGGAACAAACCTGGGTATCTAATGACATTCTGCTTGGTTGCAGTCTCAGTGATTTCTAAGGGAACCTTAGTCTTGCCAGCAGTAGAAACCGATTTCGATCCTGAACTGAGATAGATTAATTCAGGAATGCTCCAACAATTAATCTTTATCGACCTAAACTGGATTATATACCTAGAAAGGTTTAAAAGCTGCTCATGAATGGCAGAGGCAAGGGACAGTGACATTGCCCTACCAATGCCATGGAGACTGACCATATTTACATATGATCAGCGCCTAAGTCCCATCTCCAACCAAACTAGAACCAAGGAAGGGCCAGGCAACAGACTTTTTTGATTGAAAACGCTAGTGAATACCAAATGCCCAAATAAAACCGTTGCACTTAACAAGGACCAATACTTAATTGACAGTTAATGCCTGTTTATTATTACTCTCGAACGTTTTTCAATAAACGTTTAAAGGCATTTGTTGATCAAAACGTTTCCATTTACAATTGCTTCGAATATTGAAAAAAAAAGAAATGGTTTTTTCATTTTTTTCTATCTATGGAAAATTCGTAGGATATATGTCGAGGAAAATCTGCAAGATTTTTTTTTTTTTTTTGGCTTCCACTGACATTTTGAATAGAGATCCTTAACTCAGGATGGGTTCACATATCTCTCTGAGCATTGATACAGATTTTTTTGTATGTTAAACTTTTTCAATGTATTTTCTGTCCAATTAACACGCGCTCACACACACGTGTATATATATATATATATATATATGTGTGTGTGTGTGTGTGTGTGTGTGTGTATACGAGAGCAAACAAAAGTAGAAGACATTCTAACAAGAGAAAAATAAATAGACATGGACAGACATAAAGACTAACAGAATGGGTCCAAGAGATTGCAAAACAGGCTGGGAAAGGAAGAGAAGACAATGGAACGACGAGCTAAGAAAATTTGCTGGTATAGACTGGCATTGAAATACCATTAACAGACGGGAGTGGAAGGACTTGTCAGAGTCCTTTGTCCGGCACTGGACTAGCAACGGCTAATATATATATATATTATATATATATATATGTGTGTGTGTGTGTGTGTGTGCGCGTGTGTGTGTGTGTAATGGCAGGACAGCATTAGAAATAAACTATGAGAGAGATTACTCGAGTGCCATATGTGGATGAGATCATGGTAAGGGGTAGATGGAAATGGTTTGGTCATGCTCTACGCACTCACCAAGAGAAATTAGTTCACCAAACATTTAATTGGGCTCCACAAGGCACTAAAAGAATTAGAAGACCCAGGCCTACATGGGTGAGGACTATAAAGTCTTGTATAGGAGATGGTGAATGGAGAACTATTGATTTAAAAGCTCATGGTAGAGACGACTGACGAAATCTAACAGAGGCCCCTTTGCGTCAATAGCCGTAAGAGGAGATATGATATGTATATATATGTTGTATATATTGCATAAATACACCAATATCCATCAATATCTCTTAACTTTACTGAGTTCAGTTAGACAGATACCTATAAAGATAGAGGGATAGAAAAAAAAATATCCATTCTTAAAAAAAAAATTATAATGTAACATATACAGCATTAAATTTTGTCTATACTGTACTTTCCTTAATACTTTCTATACTTTCAACTAGAGAACGATAAACATTCATAAAAAATTATTTCATGTTCAGCGTTGGACTCGGATTAAATTTTCCCTTAATATACAATACGGTTATCTATATATATGTGTTTGTGTATGTATGTGTATATATATATATATAATATATATATGCATATATATATATATATATATATATTAATCAACATCAAAATTGAGATCAATGGATACTTCTACATAACATAATTTTACAAAGAGCAATATATAATAATGAAAAATTCAATATCAAGTAAACAAAACGGTATTCAATGCATTATGAAGATACCTAATTGAACATGCAATTACGCAGACTTTGCTAATTATTCGTACTAAATACTGCACTCGCTTACCGATAACACAATTGATCATTACATGAAGGTCTGATTCCTTCTTTTATACTGATTAGGTTATTAGTCATCTCCAATTGAACGTACCTGGAAAGAAATGGAGATAGCTTTTAAACAGATATACATATATTAAAATAGAACACACACACATATATACATATAAATATAAATATATATATATATATATATATATATATACATACATAATATGATACATATACATAATTAACCTTATTATATATTAAGAAAAAATAAATTTTCTTTGTATGTATGTATGTATGTATGTATGTATGTATGTGTATATATATATATATATATACATAATATATATATTATATATATATATACATATATATATATATATATATATATACAGACATTATGCAAGTCCTTTTTTCAAGGATAAACCCCATGATACCAATTGACCTGAAAATAACTTTTATTCTTGACTAAAATGACATAAAATGACCTGATTTCTCCAGACACTTCTAAGGTAACACACAATTCAAAATTCAATTTTAAAACCTAACTTCAATAACTCTTTTGCTTTCCACTTTCAGAAAAGTTCTGTCAACCTCTTCAAGGTAATTAAGAAAAAAGGTAACGATTTCTGAATCATGTTTTCATTGCTCTTAACGAATCTTATCTAATTTCAAATAACATCTGATTAGTTATTTGTCTGATTGATTGGCTATGAGTGATTCGTAAACATTACTGAGAAAACCTTTACTGGTAAACAAATAAATGGGTTTTGATAGTTTTATACTTATTGTAAATTATTATTAAGAGAAGAATTGTTTGTTTGTTTATCTCTCTCTCTCTCTCTCTCTCTCTCTCTCTCCTCTCTCTCTCTCTCTCTCTCTCTAATATATATATAAATATATATGTATGTATATATGTGTGTAATTTATATATAAACAACCTTATTGTATATCAAGAGAATGTATTTTTCTCTACATATAAATTATATATACATATATATACTGTATATATACTCATACACACACACACACACACACACATATATATATATATATATATATATAAATATATATATATATATATACATATATATATACCCACAAGTTCTTAATAAAACTGCAAATAATTAATTATAGCAATATCAAATGACCTAAAATAGCTGGTTGAAACTTTTCCATCACCTACTTAAAAGTTTTGAGTAGTCCTCTTTTCTCTCTTCCTTTAAATGAAGACAAATGACTAAAAAAAACTTTTTATCCATTTAATACGGAGGTTAAAATAAGACTGAAGAGAAAAATATGTCTCTGGGAGAAATAAAACTACCACCTCCTGCCCCCCCCCCCCCCCAAAAAAAAAAGGTACTAAATGAATTTTCCAAAAAAAAGGAAAGATGACTTATTGGACCCACTTCATAGGATTGGGATTGAGAGAGAGAGAGAGAGGAGAGAGAGAGAGAGAGAGAGAGAGAGAGAGATTAGACCCTTCGTAAAAAGAAACAATTTACAGGAGAGAAAATTTGAAATATTGAATATCAAAGAAAATTTGAAATATTAAATATAAAGGAAAATTGGAAATATTAAGATACAAAAAAATTAAATATAAATATCACAAGAAAAGTTGAAATTTTAATTATCAAACCTCCCCCTCCCCAATTCCTGTTCTCTAAATTGAAAGCGTTTGATCTCGCTCTCTGTGCTCCCACCTTCCTCTATCCACTCATGCCTCAACCATCAAACTCAACCTTTTCTGTAATGTTGAACTTTTGTCTTCCAATATTTGTTAATTCATTCTCAATGTCCTAAGTTAATAAAGTTTAAATTCCACTCACTCATGTATCTACGTACACATAAAGTAATAATATATATATATATATATATATATATATATATAGGAATTTAGCCAATTTAGTCAGTCTATGGAGTCCCTTTGCGTCAATGGATATAGGAGGAGATGATGAGAATAACGAATGAATGATTTGAAGTTCTCTGGCATACTGACATGATGATGATGATGATAATGATGATATGTATATATATATATATATATATATATAATAAATATATATATATTTATATATGAACCATACATGTACAATGCTTAACTGCTAATGCATTGAAGTATGTACGGACACAAACCTAATTATAAAAGAAACATTTCCTCTCTATAACCTGGGATGCTTCCCAAAGCACAACAATTATTTACACTGAAAGGAACGTTTAAAGAAACAAACAAGATAAAAACGTTTAAGAACCATTCAACATGGATTGGAAGTGGTCACCACCCTGATAAACATCTGTCACATGTAACGTTGAATGGTGGGCCAAGAAAAAGAAACTGATTTCTCAGCCTTAGATATATTTACCGCCGCCAACGAAGTTGGATGGAGGTTATGATTTACCACTTGTTTGTGTTTGATTGTTTGAGAACAGCTTCCTGGTCACAATTTTAATCGTAGAGTAATGAAACTTGCAGGGATTAACTGTTATGTAAAAAGCTGGAAAGTATTAAATTTTGGAAGGTCAACGTCAAAGGTCAAGGGACACAGTCAAGCAAAATGTAAAATTCACGTAATCAGCCATAAATTTGGACATCGTTATCACAACGAGACTTCAAACTTGATTCATATTTGAGAGTATGAAAATCCACGCTAATTATTACATGTTCAGGTCAAAGGTCAAGATAAAGGTCGAGCAATAAGCTGTCGCAGCGGAGGTCGGCGATCTACCGAGTGCCCCATTAGTTGCTGTCTTTTTTATACTTTGAAGTTATCCTTTGCGAGTTGTGACACACAGGAATTCAAAACGTTTTTAAACGTTATAGTATTTGGTCCACCTATGAGGATAAATGATCGTTTTTATTATTATGGTCATTCAGAATGAAGATGAATAATACAAGGTCTAAACTAGTAATCTTTGAGAAAGTGTTAAGTTATGACTGGAAGGAAGACGATAAATCATACTATAATTCTGTCGTCAAATATATAATTTTATATGAAAAAAGAAATTATTGCCAGATAATTTGACTCCTCTAATCTTCAATCTTAGCTAAGAGGGACAGTTTAAAGGTTTAAAGGCCGCTCATGAATGGCAGAGGCAAGGGACAGTGACATTGCCCTATCAAGCAGGATAATGCCCTAGAGACTGACCATATATGCATATAATCAGCGCCCAAGCGCCATCTCCACCCCAAGCCAGACCAAGGAGGGCCAGGCAATGGCTGCTGATAGACCTATATGCTCCCCCAAAACCCCTATCCTTAGCTCACAAGGATGGTGAGGTGGCAGCGACCAAATAAACTAACGAGTTTGAGGGAAACTCGAACCCCAGTCCGTAAAATCTGCAAAGCCATGAACCGACGTCCCCACTTATTACTTTGTAATAAAATAACCCTGAAGGTAGAAATGCAAGAATTTATTGAACTTCCAACGGCAACGACTGCTATTCATAGATTTATTAATACAAAATAATTCTAAACAATTTCGTCAAGTACAGTGACCCAGAATGATAGAGTAAACTACACGAAATCAGTGAATGAGAATAAAGGTCTTATTTTCTAGAAAAGCTCGCATTCAAGAAATACCAGTGTTGATGGCCACTTTTGAAGAAAATCTGCAGTCATGCAAGGAAAGGCCAGATGAAAGCTTTTAGGGCCAAGGAAAACTCTGTGGAAAAAAGAAATGATTGGTGCTCAGTGAGAGCAAAACTCAAATCCAGGAATATGTTCACAGAGGAAAGTGTGAGAGATAACTGCTTCAGAAATACATCGGTAAGAATAGTATCAAGTGTAAGGAAATACATAAACGTTCACCTGACAAAAATACGACAAAAATGTTTGCGTAAACTTTTTTTAAGAAGCTATGGCCAGTAAAAGCGTAAAAGGGAAGTTTAAAAAAACTGACCAGCAAAAGCGTAAAAGAGAAGTTAAAAAAAGCGTAAAAAGGAAGTTTAAAAATAACTATGACCAGCATAAGCATAAAAGGGAAGTTTAAAAAACATATGACCAGCAAAAGAATAAAAGGGAAGTTTAAAAAACATATGACCAGCAAAAAGCATAAAAGGGAAGTTTAAGAAACACATTACCAGCAAAAGCATAAAAGGGAAGTTTAAAAAACATATGACCAGCAAAAGCATAAAAGGGAAGTTTAAGAAACATATTACCAGCAAAAACATAAAAGGGAAGTTTAAAAAACATATGAGAAGTTTAAAAAGAAAAACTAAGGACAGCTAAAGTGTAAAAGTGAAGTTTAATAAACTATGACCAGCAAACGCATAAAAGAGAAGTTTAAAAAAACTATGACCAACAAACGCATAAAAGGGAAGTTTAATAAAAAATGACTAGCAAAAGCGTAAAACGGAAGTTTATAAGAAACTATGACCAGTTAAAGAATAAGATTAAAGTTTTTTTTTTAAGAAACTATGACCAGCAAACAAAATTGTAGACAAAAACTAAATTGAAATGGATATTGCGAATTGCTTGCAATTGCAGCCCTTTAAGACTCTTCTTGGCATCCGGGATAAAAATATCCGACCATTGGAGAAAATTGAGACCACTGCAGTGGCCCGAGAAACTAAAGGACGAATTATTGCACAAGAGGAAAATGCAATGGATGGTGGGAGAGGTAAAGGAAAAACAAAATTAGTTTCTTTAGTTACACAGATGTGATGTTTTTGTCCACCAATACTTCTATGTTATGAATGGATTCTGGAAGAAATATATGAGATAATGTTTGTACGAAATGAAAGTATAAACAATCAATATCAATGACAAAAAGAGTAACATTGATAACTTAACAAAAGGGAGAAAATACTATCTTGAGATTTCTTATTTTTCAGTTTTATTCTTACTGAACTTTCAAATATTTTGATTATCTATATACAAAGTTGTCGAAGTGCATGGGAACAAGGAACATACGCACAAATATGTATGCAACATAAATATTTGTGTATATATGTATACATACATGTGTATAAACTGGCATTGAAAACCATAAACAGGTGGGCAAAAAAAGGACATATCTGAGGCTTTTGTCCTGTAATGGACAAATATATATATATAGTATATATATATATATATATAAATATATATATATATATATATATATTTATTATTTATATATATATATATATATAAACATATATATAATGAAACTCAATACAATATCATGATCAAATAGAAATAAATTTCTGTATCATACTGGGATCGAACCATGTCCTTTCTTTTGAAGGGCTAGGGGTCGATCCCAGTATGAAATATATAATATATATATATATATATATATATACATTACTTTCTTATTGTTAGGGGATAAGAGAAAAAAGAAACACGTTAATAAAAGATTGTGAAAAAAATAAAAAATAAAATTCTCTCTCTCTCTCTCTCTCCTCTCTCCCTCTCTCTCTCTCTCTCTCTCTCAAAGTCTATTTCCAAAAAAACCTCTCTTTCTATCCATGGCGGACAGCTTCCCATCGTACTCGGGTGTCCGCTAAAAATCAAATAAAAGCCGATTTATTCGACGAGAAACAAAAGCCCAACATGCTGACCAGCAACTATCACCACAGCGGTACCAGAACTTAATTGTTAGGTGGACGGGGGAAGGTGGGGGGGGGGGCCCCTTAGTATGGACTGATTATGTGGAATAAACTGGTTTTTGTTTACTTTCAAAAGATAAGTGTATATACAAGATAATACGTATAATTCTTATATCTATATGCAAATAATACATATGTAGGAAGGAATAAATTGAATAAGGAATGAAAATAATTAAACCGCGACCCCCAAGGTCTTAAAAGCAAAACTAATCCCCCCCCCCCCCCAAGTATTTAAACAGCTTAATTTCAGGTGTTCTTTTTTTAAGGGTTGTGTAGGAAACTGATCG
>NC_090753.1:60745200-60752700 GCF_036898095.1 Palaemon carinicauda
TCAGGTTCCTCCTTCGTCTTCTGATAATCTAACCTTTCTGGTTTGCTATGATTATAAGCGTCTATCACTACATTATTTGTATCTACAGCCAATTGCTATCGAGTTCATAAAGTCCCTCCCATTGCTCTGCAACATTTTACATCATTACTTATGGCAAACCAATCTACCTTCCTTAAAAATCATTCTGGATATTGCGTATTTCCTTTGTGATCCCAGGTGCATTTATCAAGATTAAACGAACGGTCCCACTCCATAAGCCAAACTGCAATTGATGTAACCTAAAGAGTATTGTATAAGTCGGGTTCGACGATTACCTTCCTTTTCCCTATTTTGCTTTTACAATGGAATTTACATGTAAACGATACATATACTTTTGCTATTTGTATTTGAGCTACCTAAAGACTTCAATTCATTTATTGCAATAACTTAATCATTCTCTCTCTCTCTCTCTCTCTCTCTCTCTCCTCTCTCTCTCTCTCTCTCTCTCTCTCTCTCTCTCTCTCTCTCTCTCTCTCTCTCTCTCTCTTAGTTAATCCAACACTTTTTCACAGTAAAAGCCTAGATATCTTTCAATGTAACGTCCTAAAAGCCAAATTACAGAAGCCACTTTCCATATTGATCTCTTTTGCTTCAATAATCAGATCAAAATAAGTAATAAGTATTCAGCAAGAATAAAACAAAAGGAATAAATCAACATTTTATATAATAGTATATATATATACTATATATATATATATACTATATATATATAATATATATATATATTATATATATATATATAGATATATATATAATATCAATATGCGATGGTAACAAACTAAATTGAATAAACCTAAATCATAAATACATTCTACACACTTTAACCCTCATCACTCCAACTAGGAAACCGATACAAAAAAAAAAAAAAA
Source organism: Palaemon carinicauda (assembly GCF_036898095.1). Taxonomy (NCBI): domain Eukaryota; kingdom Metazoa; phylum Arthropoda; class Malacostraca; order Decapoda; family Palaemonidae; genus Palaemon; species Palaemon carinicauda. Next base: position 60,746,109 of record NC_090753.1, read on the forward strand.
AAAAAAAAAAAAAAAAATCCTTTAGAAGATTTTGCTCGAAGACTATCCAAAGTTTAAAAGGTAAACCTAAATTATTCCATTCCCACTTTCCGGACTACTACATCGAGTTAATCCAGGTAATGTTCTGTACGATCGTGTGACACGCGGTTGGTACCCGTCACAATACATATAACTAGGGGGGCATTCAGTAGAGAGCACACCTCCGCCGCTGAAGTTTATTTCTAGCACGTTGACCTTGATCTTTGATCTTAACATGTATTAATTGGCGTGGATTTGTATACACTCAAATGTGAACCAAATTTAAAGTCTCTGTGTCAACGATGTCCAAACTTATGGCTGATTACGTGAATTGGACATTTTGCTTGACAGTGACCTTGACTTTCCAAAATTTAATCATTTCCAGCTTTTTACATGACAGTTAATCCCTGCAAGTTTCATTACGAATAAAAATTGTGGCCATGAAGCTGTTCACAAACAAACAAACACAAACAGGGAGTAAAATATGACCTTCTTCCAACTTCGTTGGCGGAGAGGAAAAATGCTCCCTGAAAAGAATCCTGCTGTTAGAGCAATCAACATTACCCCTTACTCCTACCCTTCCACCCCACATCCCAACTTCCTTTCATGCACTCCTCTAAAAATCCTGAATAAGCTATCTGATGCAATGAATATATTCATAGATATTTTTTTTGTTCCTTTGCTGTTTGATAAAAAAACTCAGTTCAAAAGCGATGTTTGAATATGAATGAATGGACGGAGGAGTTCCAGTTCGCTTTCTTTTGCTTGAGATTGCGCAATTTGTAGCATTTCAAAGGATATAACATTTGAAAAGATAGTTACTAGTCGCTCTTAATGGGTGCTTTTCTCTCTCTCTCTCTCTCTCTCTCTCTCTCTCTCTCTCTCTCTCTCTCTCTCTCTCTCTCTCTCTCTCTGAAAATATTTGTTAAATGCAAAACACATGTAGATAGTACACACAAAAACATAAACACGCACACATATACAGTATATATCCTCTTTATATAAATATATATATGTACAGTATGTACATGAATATATTGGCACCAAGTTTATATATACAGTATATATATATAAATATATATAATATATATATATATATATATATATATATATATATATATATAATATATATATATATATATATAAATTAAATAAATATATAAATAAATAAATATATATATTTATATATATATATATATATATATATATATATATATACACACACACACACACACATATATATATATATATATATATATATATATATATATATATATATATATATATGTGTGTGTGTGTGTGTGTATATATATATATATATATAATATATATATATATATATATATATATATATATATATATATATATATATATATACACACACACACACACACACATATATATATATATATATATATATATATATATATATATATATATATATATATATATATATAAAATCATCATCATCAGCCTAAACTAGTCCACTGACTGCAGGACAAAGAGCTACGACATGTCCTTTCACTCTCGCCTGTTTGTCGTCCTGCTATGGCAGTCTAGACCCGCAAATTATCTTAGTTCGTTAATCCATCGTCTTCTCTTCCTTCCTCTGCTTCATTTACGATTTCCAGAGACCCATTCTGTTATTCTTAATGTCCATCTATTGTCTGCCATTCTCATTACTTGTCATTTCTTTTTCTTACATGTTAGAATATCCTCTACTTTAGTTTGTTCTTGTATCCATGTTGCTCTTAGCGTTATTCCCATCACTATTCTTTCCACAACTCTTTGGGTTGTAATTAGCTTATGTTCTAAGGCTTTAGTAAGGCTCCAAGTTTTTGATGCATTAACTGGTAGAACCATCTGGTTGAATACTTTTCTTTGTATAGAAAGTGGCATTTTGCTTTTCATGATCTCATTTTATTTACTAAATGCTCTCCAGCTTCTTTTCATTTCGGTCTCGTGTCCTGGGGAAACAGTTCCTGTCTGCCCTAAGTACGTAACAATATCAGAGGTTCGTCCATAACTTACTTGAGGGCTCTGTATTTTCATTGAACATTAACTTATTTATCTCATATTCCTTGTTAGTCCAATATTTCTACTTTCTCTATTCAAATCTCTCAGCTTTTGTAATTTATCCCATGATTAACTAAACACAGCTGTCCTCTACAAATCTTAAGGTGTTAAGGTATTCCCATTAATATTAATTCCTATATTTTCTCAATCTAAATTCTTAAAAGGTCTCCTTGTCTACTCCTTTCGCAATCGAAATTTTTCCACTATCTTTATGTAGTTTCAGGATTGCTGTACTTCCTGTATAGATATCGTCAAGTATTCTAACATAAGAATCGTCTATTCCTTGTCTTTGAAGGACTTTCATTACCGCTGATTCTCTTTTGGGGTTCAGGGTCGGTGCCTTTTCGTCGGCACACACACACATTATATATATATATATATATATATATATATATATATATATATATATATATATATATATATATATATATATATATATATATATATATATATATATTCCTTTTTCTATTCCTTCTATCTTAAATAAAAAATTCCTTTTATTTTCGTCTTTTCCTCTTCATGTGGCTGCTGTAATTCATCTATTTTTCTTCTCTCTTCGCTGAGGTTAGGACAATGAAGTCATGAATTGAAATCATCCAGCAATACTATCTCAAAGGCAACAAAACCTCTTTATAATTCATCAATATTTTAGTATGAAGAGAATCTTATCTCCAATAAACATATTGCAAAACCACTCATACCCTTGAAATTAACTTTGTACTGGCTAACTCCATCTAATTCCAACCTCAATATGGCAAAATATAAATTTCTAGTAATTCGGTTAACAAATATATGAATATGCAAGGTTAACATCAGTAACAGGATTTCTACTACCTCTATTTTAATTTCAGCATTTCTGGATACCTGGGTTATTGGAGTAACCAAGATTTTAGCACCATATCAAAATTTCATGTGCAACCTATATGAGCAGGGACAATAGGTAGTGGTCAACCACAAACAAAACAAATCTGCTCCTGGGCTTCACAAGGAATTATGTATATAGGCCATACCAATTACATTTAAATATTACATTTTCAATAACGAGTGATAATTATATTAGTAGATTTCCAAGTGTTTCAATTTGCACACGGAAAAATGACATCTGTCAATATGTGAATTTACTCATTCACTTCAAATTTTCTATTTCTAACTAAACTTTAGAATTTCTATAAGTAATTAATAATGATGGATATTGCCACTTAACAATTTAAGTATTGTTATACTTTTGGCAATTGAAACATTTAAAGGTTTAAAGGCCACTCATGAATGGCAGACGCAAGGGACAGTGACATTGACCTAGCAAGCAGGACAAAATACTAGAGACTGACCATTTATACATATGATTAGCGCCCAAGCCACCTCTCCACCCAAGCTAGGACCAAGGAGGGCCAGGCAATGGCTGCTGATGACTCACCAGTAGGCTCCCAAAAACCCCCTATCCTTATCTCACAATGAAGGTGAGGTTGCAGCGACCAAAGGAACTAACGAGTTTGAGCGCGACTCAAACCCCAGTCTGGCGTTCACCAATCAGGGACGTTACCACATTGGGCACCACAACTCTGGTATAAGTAATACAGTAGGTGGGACAACTGAAAAGCAAAACCATCCAGTTGTGAATTGAATAATACATGCAGATGGCCTTAATAAAGGCGAAAACACAACCTTAGTACTATCAAGGATCCTTACCACTGACATTTCAGATACATGTTAAAGGTCATGGAATATAGACGGACTAGTGTACGCTACCTGTCAAAAATGACAGCTACATATTTAAAAAGATATGCACATAAACGCACACGTATATACACACAGATTCAACCCTTACCACCACCCATCCTTTCTTAACGACAACTCGGTAGTTTGAGCAATTTGGGGAAGATAATTGTTTGCAGAGTGGTTGGCGTTCATTAAAGGAATTTAATATATATATATATATATATATATATATATATATATATATATATATATATATATATATATATATATATATATATATATATATATATATATATACACACACACACAATTGCTCTTTATTATATAGGAGAAAATTAATGAAGAATGATCACGTCTCTAATTTATAACCAATAAAGATAAAATAAACTTCTGAATATCCATACTTCAATGACAATGTTTTGATACACATACTGTATTTGACTAAACAAATAAAAAATAATAATAAAAAAAAAAACTTCCAACCAAAATTATAAGTAAAATAAAAAAAGGGAAATACATAGCAAGTGCAAACTAAATAAAAAATATACAGGTATCATTTTGCAAATTTTGATAGATTTAGATAAAAACCAGGGAAAGATATATTCCAAATCCAAAAATACTGGTCAGCTTCAACTTCACAGGAAGAAAATAATACAAATAAAAAGGAAAAAAATAGAAGCACTTTCTCCTGTTTGTCAGGAGGCTCTTAAAGTAGGATCATAAAATGGCTCCGAATAAAACAAAGCACCGAATAGTGTTCGCCAAAGGACGTCAAAGACAAGGAAAGAATCTCGAAAAATCCTTAAAATAACTACGAAAACAGAAGGATTTTGATACAGGAAAAGCATAAAATAACTATGAAAAATAATGATTTAGATAGAGAAAAAATAAAACAACTACGAAAACAATGATTTAGATGGAGGAAAAAAATAACTATGACAACAGAATAATTTTGAAAGAGACAAGCATTAAATGACTATGTAAATAGTATGATTTTGATACAGAAAATCCTTTAAATAACTACGAAAACAGAATGATTTTGATACAGAAAAGCATAAAATAACTACGAAAATAAAATGATTTTGATACACAAAAGAATAAAATGACTAAGAAAATAGAAGGATAATGATACAGAATTATATTATTCCTAGTAGATAAACTTAAGGATTATATTTTTGCCTTGTTATAAACAATATAACAATAATAATGATAACTTCTAGCATACTGTAAAAAAATCTAAGTGTGATACCTGTTGTTATTATAAACAATATAGCAATAAAAATACGCAGTTATTTCATTCAAAAAGGCATATAAACAACAAAAATATTGAAAGGCATATATATATACATATATACACATATATATATATATATATATATATATATATATATATATATATATATATATATATATATATATGTGTGTGTGTGTGTGTGTATATATATATATATATATATATATATATATATATATATATATATATATATATATATATATATATATATATATGTATATGTATATATATATATATATATATATATATATATATATATATATATATATATATATATATAATTGAATTAAAGTCTCAAGATGAGATTAAACTTTCAATTAAATCTAATTTGTCTCTTATGTGAAACATTCACTATTTAAACCACACACAACTGTCTGCCAACCGTAAATGTACCAGAGGCATTGAAGGAATGTATGAATACATGTTCATACACTCCAAGGCAAGCAGGCTCATTCATTTCATTTAACAGCATCTTATTTACATGTAAATGAAACTGTGAAACGTCCCGTCGATTCTGTTTACATTTGCTGAGCTAATTAATTTATGCAAATTTGGAAAATCATTTTTTTGCCCAAACTTGAGGTGAAAGGTCTATATTTTTATGTAACTGATACTCTGATTGAAATACAGCAGTTGTATTCTTTAGAATGTATTATAAATACATTATTCTTTTAATTTCTTTGATTTAACGTTTGTCTCCAACTAATACACTGATTAAATACAGCAGTTGTTTTCTTTAGAATGTATTACACATAAGGTATTCTTTTAATTTCTTTGATCAAATGTTTATTTTCAACTGATACACTCATTAAAATACAGCAGCTGTATTCTTTAGAATGTATTATACAGTCTTTTTTCAATTGATTTGATTTAATGTTTGCCTTCTCTCATCAATTGATTCGTATCTGAATAAGCTAATAAAAATCAAATAATAGTGTTTAATGAGTAGTTAATTGACTTTCAATAATCTTTTGTTTATTTCTTCAACTCATTAAATCATAAAATTCAAATTTATAGGTAACTACTTTCGGTCTTCATTTATCCTCATTTAGATTTTTTCTTAAAATTCATTGTTAACTCGTTTTTTTTTTTTTTTTTTTTTTTTTTTTTTTTGGGGGGGGGCTTTTTCCCAGAAGCAATATTTCTTCAGCAGCGCTGGCCAAGGAGAGAGAGAGAGAGAGAGAGAGAGAGAGAGAGAGAGAGAGAGAGAGAGAGAGAGAGAGAGAGAGAGAGAGAGAGAGAGCATCCAGGGAAGTGGTATGTGTAAGAAAATGCCAACAAAGGTAAACGCTCTGATCTATAGCATAGTAGTAAGACCAGTTTTAATGTATGGATGATAAACGCAAGGAAGAAAAGTGGAAACAAAACTAGGGAGAACAGATATACAAATGATGGGATTATGGGAATATCACTGCTTGAAAGACTGAAAAATGATGAAATAAGAAGAATGGCAGGCGTAGTAAAGATTACAGAGGTGATAAGATTCAT
>NC_090753.1:60755200-60765200 GCF_036898095.1 Palaemon carinicauda
GGGCCGGCAGGGGTCACTTTCCTTATTTAGATAGGCGCTGCGCATCACTAGGAAACTGACTATTCTTTGATGAATTTAGCCTATGAATCCTCTATGGATTTAGTCAGTCTATGGAAAGCGAAAATGAAAGAATTGCCCCCAGTCCCGGCCGTAGTGGGTTGCTAAGAAACTCCCGGTTTGTAAATACCAAAGAAAAATTGAAAAATGGTAATTGAAATGTTAGAACCCTGAATCAGACTGGGAAGTTACAGCTAGTAGAGAATGAATTTAGTAAATATAGTTTGGATATCTTGGCCCTAAGGAACAGATGGAGTTAGAAGAGAAGGGGTAGGAATAATGATGATGACACCAAGAACAGAAATGGCATTAACCAAATGGAGAGCTGTAGGTAGCAAATTGTTACTTACAAAAATTATTATTATTATTATTATTATTATTATTATTATTATTATTATTATTATTATTATCATTATTATTATTATTAGGGCCTATTGAAACCAGAGAAAAAGAAAATTTTTCGCGAGACCTAAACGGCTTCGGAAGAAAATCTTCGTCGATCTCCAAATCACGGTTCACACACACACACACACACACACACACACACACACATATATATATATATATATATATATATATATATATATATATATATATATATATATATATATATTCCTTATATCAAATAAAAAATTATATTATTTTTGTCTTCATATGGCTGCTGCAATTCTTTTATGTATTGAAATTATCCAACAATGCCATCTCAAAGGCAACAAAACCTCTTTACAATTCATTAATATTCATGTATGAAGGAATTCTTATCTTCAAATAAAACGGCTACCAGAATCACTCAAACACCTGAAAACAAAATTGTACAGTCTAACCCCATCTAATTCCAAGCTCAATATGGCAAAATATAAATTTCTAGTCTTTCAATTTAAAGGTTTAAAGGCCGCTCACCAATGAATGAGTCAAGGGACAGTGACAATGTCCTAGCAAGCAGGACAATGCCCTAGAGACTGACCATATATCATATGATCAGCGCCCAAGCCTCCTCTCACCCAAGCTAGGACCAGGGAGGACCAGGCAGTGGCTGATGATGATTCAGCAGATAGACCTATAGGCTCCCCCAACCCCCTACCTTAGCTCACAAGTATGGTAAGATTGCAAACACTAATGGCACTAACGAGTCTAAGCGGGACTCGAACCCGCGACTGGCAAACACCAGGCAGAGACGTTACCAATCAGGCGTTTTTTTAATGAATTAAATTTTCTGGCTTTTTTTCATTCACTAATGTACAGCAACGTACAACATTCTACACCCAATAAAATAAGACAATAAAATAAATGTTGAAAATACTCGATTTCCAATTCAATTAATCATCACACTCATGTAAATCATTGTACGAAAATATGCGCCGAAATTTCGACCACCGAAAAGAAACATTGTCCGAAAAAAATTAAGTGGAAATCTCCGACGCCGATCTTCTCCACTTCGCCGATCAAGTCCCAAATTGGATCCACCTCCAGTTATTACCTGTAATAATTCCATTAGAATCGAAAAGATAAGGAAAATGTGAGATGGGAATAATGATATAGGCAATAAAGAGGAGAGAGCGGAGGGAAGTGTGGAAGGTTACAATTAAGTAGAAAAGACGTTATGGAGGGGGGGGGGGGAGGAATGTCGGAAAAGGAGGGGGCTAAAAAGGGGGAATGTAGGAGGAATTAGGTTCAATCGTTGACGTATGGTTTTTATTATGAATTAATAACAGTAATAATAAATTCTAACTGATTTATCCTAGATGTTTGAATAATTAATAGAGAGCAGTACTTTCCATTCTCATTAGTAACACTCAAAACTTATCTCTATAATGTAAACATCCAAGGGTATTCCTGTGAAAATGTCCCTGCCTCGTACTCTGTTGGACGGGAGTTCGAGACCGACTCAAATTCAATAACTTATAGTGAGCTGAGGATGGAGGGTTTGAGGCATATAGGCATTTAGCCTCTAGGTCTACCTAAATCAGCAGCCATTGCCTGGCCCTCCCAGGTCCTACCTTGATAAAGGGGGGGGGGGGGGCGCTTGGGCACTAATTACATGTATATATGGTCAGTCTCAGGGGTATTTTACTGCCCCTTGCCTCTGTCATTCATGAGTGACCTTTAAATGCATAACGCGGTCTCTTCATAGCGAATAGTTGGTGTTTATTCCTAAGACTTTCTAGACAGCACGCCTTTCAATATTAGTCTAAAGAGCATTTCTATGGGGCTTTCCCATAACTAGGTAAAGAATACTGTCCTTGAAAAGAATTTCAACCAAACTTGTCCTTTGCGAGATCACCCTTCCCTTTTAAGAAAATTACTGTTCCCAGAATACCATTGAATCAAAGATCACGTATGAGGATAAGTGTCTTTATTCTAAAGTCAATCTGTAACAAACATGGGTATTGAATGTCACAGTGATTCCTAAGAGAAACCCTTCGTCTTGCCATTGGTGGAAACCGATTTCTATCCTGAACTGAGACAGATAAATTCAGGAATGATCCATCAATTCATCTTTATTGACCTAAACTTGATTACATACCTATAACAACGAATACTCTCCCAAACAGCCAATGATCAAACCATTATTATCATTATAATTATTATTATTATTATTATTAGTAGTAGTAGTAGTAGTAGTAGTAGTAGTAGTAGTAGTAGTAGTAGTAGTAGTAGTAGTAGTAGTAGCTAAGCTGCAACCCTAGATAGAAAAGCAAGATGAAATAAACCCAAGAGCTCCAGAAGGGATAAATAGCCCAGTGAGGAAAGGAACTGAGGAAATAAATAAACGATATCAGTAATGAACAATTAAAATATCGTGAAACATTAACAACTTTAAATCAGATATCTCATATATAAACTATAAAAAGACTTATGTCAGCCTGTTTAACATAAAACCATCTGCTGCAATTTCAACTTCCCTGTTGGAGCCCTTGGGCTTATACCATCTTGCTTTTCCAACTAGGGTTGTGGCTGGCTAGTAATAAAAAAAATTAATAATAATAATAATAATAATAATAATAATAATGATAATAATAATAATAATAATATTCGCTTACTAAACTATATTCCACCTTGTCTTGACAACATTTACATCTTTCTTTCCTTCCCCACCTTCCCAAAGAGAAGATATATCTATCTCAAATTTCCCATTAAAAACGATAATCATATACTCTTCTTTACACATTCACGTCCATCAACTCGTTCATCCATCTACTCTGAACTTATAAAGACTTAGAAACCTGGGATCTACTATAAGTCAGGAAGGAGGATGTGAGGCTGAAGTTGAAAATAGGATGAAAGGATACTGGGGAGTGGTATGTGTAAGAAAAGGCCACTCTAGCTAAATGCCATGATCTATAGCACAGTAGTAAGACCGGTTTTAATGTATGGGGGCTAGAAAGAAAATTGGAAGCAGAGCTGAAGAAAACAGAGATGAGAATGCTGAGCAGAATTATGGGAATATCACCACTTAAAAGATTGGAAAATGATGAAATAAGAAGAATGGCAAGCGTAGTAAAACTTACAGAGGAGATAAGTGTCATGGCTGAGATGGGACGGGTAAGTGATGAGAATGGATGTTGTGGAATGAGTGAGGAGGGTTTGAGAAGAACCTGTTAGAGGGAGAAGATGTAAAGGGAGGCAGAGAATTAGATCGCGAGGTAAGGCGATGGATGATATGGAAAAACGACGTTTGGTGGAAGATGATGCCTTTGATAGAAGACATTGAAGAGGGGGCATCAGGCAACCAACCCCTTAATGTAAGGATAACAGTGGGAAAGAACACACACACAGGCATACATACATACACATATATATATAATATATATATATATTGTATATATATATATATAATATATATATATTGTATATATATATATATATATATATATATATATATATATATATATATATATATAAAGGTGTAAAACTCAAAGTAAGACGTTATGCTCAAATGCAACAACACAAGGAAAAATGAAAATACTAAATAAATTATTGCATATTTCGTGTTCGCTTTCTTTAAAACACCGTCTAGATTCGCATAGTATTTCAATTTTTCCTAGTGTTTTATTCCACACATATATATTACAGAAGAGCTGTATGTAAATGAGCTCTTTTTCATGTAGAATCATATAATTAATTATCAAAACAAATACGAATAAAATGCTCATCATTCGATGTGGAATCACAGACCGGAAGACGCACCCTAAGCAAAGCACTATTAGAAATCACTGAAAAATAAACAAGAAATGCGGAAAAACCATTAAGAACTAGAGGGGCACTCAGTACAGTGCAGACCTTCGCCGCAGAAGCTTATTTCTTGACCTTAACCTTTGACCTTAACATGTATTAATTGGCGAGGATTTTCATACACTTAAATATGAACCAAGTTTGAAGTCTCTGTGACAACGATGTCCAAACTTATGGCTGATTAAGTGAATTGGACATTTTGCTTACCTTTGACCTTGACCTAAAACTAAATCCTTTCCAGCTTTTTACATAACGGTTAACCCATACAAGTTTCATTACTCTACGATTAAATTTGTGTCCAGGAAGTTGTTCACAAAAAAATGGTAAGCAGCTCTTCTAGGAGAAGGACACTCCAACATCAAACCATTTTTCTCTAGTCTTAGATAGGACCATAGTCTCTGTATCATGGTCTTCCACTGTCTTGGCTTAGAGTTCTTTTGCTTGAGGGTACGCTCTGGCACACTATTCTATCTTACTTCCCTTCCTCTTGTTTGGTTAAAGTTTTTATAGTTTATATAGGAAATATTTATTCTAATGTTACTGTTCTTAAAATATTTAATTTTCCATGTTTCCATTCCTCACTAGGCTATTTTCCCTGTTGGGGCCCCAGGGCTTGTAGCATCCTACTTTTCCAACTAGGGTTGTAGCTTAGCAAGTAATAATAATAATAATAATAATAATAATAATAATAATAATAATAATAACACCGTTCTCGGGTTATGATTATAGCGAGACAATAACCACTAGATATAGTAGGGTAAGTCAATTTTGGACAGAGGCAATCTTGGACAAGTAAGGCAAATATTGGAGATACAATATCTCTAAAACTATTTATAATTTTCGAATACTATAATGCTATTGGAAATTGCCCATCCTTCTACTTTATAAATATTAGTATGTCTGGTTTTTAAAAAGTATTAAGTACCCCTACATAAATTGTTGAATATGGGTGTCCAATAATTACCTCACCTTCATTTTAGGGTTTGTCAGAAATAATACATGAAATTATTTTTTCTAAAAACAAATTAGTGGATGATGCTAAAGGAAGGTTTAAAATAAAAAATTAATGAAAAAATATGGAATATCTAGCGTCCAATTTTGCCTCGCCTTGAAAAATGGTAAGGCAAATTTGGACTTAATTAAAAAAAAAACAACATCAATTTATGTCAAGTTATTAAGTAATAGATTTTGTAAACTATCCATCTATATATCTATCTATCTATCTATCTATATATATATATATATATATATATATATATATATATATATATATATATATATATATATATATATATATATATATATATATATATATCTTAATAATTTTAACTAGAAATATAGATAAATGATAGTTCTTTGAAAATGTTTTCTATCATTTATTTCAATAATAAATCATATTGATTTATAAGAAAATAAAAAAGAAAAAGTTTTCTATTCATAGAAAATGATAATCAAACCTATTACTAATGAGAAAATAGGGACAAGTACAAAATTGGAAATAAAGGTGAACAATTCAATATATACTATAGCCATATACGTGACAATTTAAATGCTTGAATATATGACGGGTCTATCTAATTTAACCGAATGCTCAAAAAACAGCTTCAGTTCTTTTAAATATAGCACTAAACATTCTCTTTGAGGCATGGATTCCATAAATAAAGGACCATTAATTCCATCTGTAATTTGGAAAAAGTATGTATCCGTTTGGTGCTCTGGATACTCCTCTATTTCTAATGCCCGGCAGTTAATCTTACTGGAATTAGTATGGGCCGGCAGGGGTCACTTTCCTTATTTAGATAGGCGCTGCGCATCACTAGGAAACTGGCTATTCTTTGATGAATTTAGCCTATGAATCCCCTATGGATTTAGTCAGTCTATGGAAAGCGAAAATGAAAGAATTGCCCCCAGTCCCGGCCGTAGTGGGTTGCTAAGAAACTCCCGGTTTGTAAATACCAAAGAAAAATTGAAAAATGGTAATTGAAATGTTAGAACCATGAATCAGACTGGGAAGTTACAGCTAGTAGAGAATGAATTTAGTGAATATAGTTTGGATATCTTGGCCCTAAGGAACAGATGGAGTTAGAAGAGAAGGGGTAGGAATAATGATGATGACACCAAGAGCAGAAATGGCATTAACCAAATGGAGAACTGTAGGTAGCAAATTGTTACTTACAAAAATTATCATTATTATTATTATTATTATTATTATTATTATTATTATTATTATTATTATTATTATTATTATTATCATTATTATTATTATTAGGGCCTATTGAAACCAGAGAAAAAGAGAATTTTTCGCGAGACCTAAACGGCTTCGGAAGAAAATCTTCGTCGATCTCCAAATCACAGTTCATTATTATTATTATTATCATTATTATTATAATAATAATTATAATTATTATTATTATCATTAGTATTATTGTTGTTGTTGTTGTTACTACTGCTACTATTATTATCATTATTATTATTATCAATAATATGAGTTATTAGGGCCTATTGAAACCAGAGAAAAAGAGAATTTTTCACGAGTTCTAGATGGCTTCGGAAGAAAATCGTGGTTCTCCGAATGGATTCAGAAGAAATTGCCATAGACTTAGCATGGAATTCTGAATGATTCCAGATGCAAATCTGAACGACTTCGAAAGAAAATGTCTTCAGAAGAAATAGCCGTCCAGAACGGAATCTTCACGGAGCTGTAAATCAAATCACGTAATTTATCATCATCATCATCATCATCATTATCATTATCATTATCATTATTATTATTATTATTATTATTATTAGTAGTAGTAGTAGTAGTAGTAGTAGTAGTAGTATCATTACTACTACTACTACTACTACTACTATTATTATTATCATTATTAGGCCCTATTGAAACCAGAGAAAAAAAAGAGAATTTTTCGCGAGTCCTAAACTGCTTCGGGAGAAAATCTTCGTGCATCTCCAAAAGGATTCAGAAGAAATTTCCATAGACTTAGCATGGAATTCTGAATGATTCTAGAAATCTCAGAACGACTTCGGAAGAAAATCTTCCTGAATCTCCTCTCCAAATGACTTCAGAAGAAATAGCCGTAGACTTAGCATAGAGTTCTGAATGGCTCCAGAACGGAATCTTCCCGGAGCAGTTCTGAACGGCTCCGCCCCGGATTCCAAAAGACTTCTGAAGACTTGATCTCTCTCTCTCTCTCTCTCTCTCTCTCTCTCTCTCTCTCTCTCTCTCTCTCTCTCTCTCTCTCTCTCTCTCTCTCTCTCTCTTTTAAACATACCTTGCAACACCTCATGATCTGTATGTACTGTAGCTATGGAAGTTTACGCTGTGAACATTGGGAGGAGGATTTCACTTTACTCACAGAGCTCGCGTTCTGGCGGAACAGGTAACTGACTGAGAGAATTTGTTCCAGCTACAGGATGAACTGGAGGCTATTCGCAACACCTTCATCTACAGATAGTTTGGATAGGTGCTGCCGAAGTTGGCAAGCTTTGAAGATCATAATGTAAGCGCCTTGAAGGATAATTTGCTTGCGGTTTAGCGACGATGTCCTATAATTGGATTGCAATGGTGCAGAGCGGTGAGCGACGTGTGTTTCTTCAAAATTCGGCATTGAAGATAGAACATAATCAGGACGACATTGGTAAATATATTGTGTTGCTCTTCGTTGACTTTAGTATGATGACGTATAGTGTATGCCGAGAAATCAATGGCATCCATGTCTTTACACATCGCCCTTATAGGTAAAGACATGAAAGCCATCGATTTCTCCGAGAAATCTGACGAACCGAGGACAAACAGCACTGAAATGTCTCTTGAAATCTCGAAGGAGACTGGCAAACTAAGCAAAGAAGATCTTGAAAAACTACAAAAGACAGAAGAGAATAGAGAAGGAAAGCCTTCATATGAAGAAGTATAAAAAATAGCCTTTAATTATAGAGGTAAGTCAACTAAAAACTGAGGTCAAATAGCCTCTACTATTAGCAGTTAGTCACCTTAAAACAGAGGTCTCAAAGAGCTTCTAGTGCTAGAAATAAAGCACCCAAAAATAAAGGTCAAAGAGCTTTTAATGTTAGAGGCAAGGGGATTAAAATAAAGGTCAAAGAAACTCAAATGCTAGAGTTTAGCACCTCAAAATAGAGGCCAAAGAACCTCTAATGCTAAACGTAAGGAGCCTCAAAATAGAGGTCAAAGACCATCTAATGCTAAAAGTAAGGAGCCTCAAAACAGAGGTCAAAGACCCTCTAATGTTAAAAGTAAAGATCCTCAAAACAGAGGTCAAAGAGGCTCTAATGTTAAAAGTAAGGAGCCTCAACATAGAGGCCAAAGACCCTCTAATGCTAAAAGTAAGGAGCATCAAAATAGAGGTCAAAGAACCTCTAATACTAAAAGTAAGGAGCCTGAAAACCGAGGTCAAAGACCCTCTAATGCTAAACGTAAGGAGCCTGAAAACAGAGGTCAAAGACCCTCTAATGCTAAACGTAAGAAGCCTCAAAATAGAGGTCAAAGAGCCTCTAATGCTCAAAGTAAGGAGCCTCAAAATAGAGGTCAAACAGCCTCTAATGCTAAAAGTAAGGAGCCTCAAAATAGAGGTCAAACAGCCTCTAATGCTAAAAGTAAGGAGCCTCAAAATAAGAGGCCAAAGAGCCTCTAATGATAAACGTAAGAAGCCTCAAAATAGAGGTCAAAGAGCCTTTAATGCTTAAAGTATGAAGCCTAAAAATAGAGGTCAAAGAGCCTCTAGTACTAAACATAAGAAGCCTCAAAATAGAGGTCAAAGAGCCTCTAATGCTAAAAGTAAGGAGCCTCAAAATAGAGGTCAAAGACCCACTAATGCTAAAAGTAAGGAGCCTCAAAATAGAGGTCGAAGAGCCTCTAATGCTAAAAGTAAAGAGCCTCAAAATAGAGGTGAAAGACCCTCTAATGCTAAAAGTAAGGAGCTTAAAAATAGAGGTTAAAGAGCCTCTAATGCTATAAGTATGGAGCCTCAAATTAGAGGTTAAAGACCCTCTAATGCTAAAAGTAAGGAGCCTCAAAATAGAGGTCAAAGAGCCTCTAATGCTAAAAGTAAGGAGCCTCAAAATAGAGGTCAAAGAGCCTCTAATGCAGGAGATACTGCACCTCAAAATCGAGGTCAAAGACCCTCTAATGCTAAAAGTAAGAAGCCTCAAAATAGAGGTTAAAGAGCCTCTAGCGCTAAAAGTAAGGAGCCTCAAAATAAGTTAAAGAGCCTCTAATGTTAAATGTAAGGAGCCTCAAAACCGAGGTCAAAGAGCCTCTAATGCTAAAAGTAAAGAGCCTCAAAATAGAGGTCAAAGAGACTCTAATGCTAAAAGTAAGGAACATCAAAACAGAGGTCAAAGACCCTCAAATGCTAAAAGTAATGAGCCTCAAAATAGAGGTAAAAGAGACTCTAATGCTAAACGCAAGGAGCCTCAAAATAGAGGTAAAAGACCCTCTAATGCTATAATTAAAAGACCCTCTAATGCTAAAAGGAGTCTCAAAATAGAGGTCAAAGAGCCTCTAATGCTAAAAGTAAGGACCCTTAAAATAAGAGGTCAAAGAGCCTCTAATACTAAAAGTAAGGAGCCTCAAAATAGAGGTCCAAGAGACTAATGCTAAAAGTGAGCAGTCTCAAAATAGAGGTCAAAGAGCCTTTAATGCTCAAATTAAGGAGCCTCAAAATAGAGGTCAAAGTCCCTCTAATGCTAAACT
>NC_090753.1:60775200-60777700 GCF_036898095.1 Palaemon carinicauda
CCTGTTTGGGCCTTTGGGCTTATAGCATCCTACATTTCCAATTAGGGTTGTAGCATAGTAAGTAATAATAATAATAATAATAATAATAATAATAACAATACCGTACTAGGGTTATGATTATAGCGAGACAATAGCTACTACATATCTAGGTAATGGTTAAAACCAGTACTGTTTTAGGGTAATGATAATAAATATATCTAAGGCAACAAATGGTCTAAATCTTTAGATTAAATTCTTAAACTTGATCATCACCGAAAGTCCTATTTATCAAACTTGTAAGTGAAAATCAATGAAAAAATACAATTGACAATTTAATCAAAATAGGCTATACTACTGAATGCGAACAGAGTTACATTCTTAACATCTCCAAATGTGCATTAAGGTTTTAAACTTTTCTTTTTTACGTTGTGGTATACCTGTCACACAGAATGGCAATCACTCGGAAAACAAAAATCTCCCACAAATTGCCAAAATTAGCGTGTTGTAGTTAGGAAAAGGGGAAGGGGTGAATTTGTTTGTGTGCATATATCTGTTCTGATGATGTTGCTGTTTTGAAAATATTTCATTTTTAATTGTTAATTATTTCTCATATCGTTTATTTATTTCCTTATTTCCTTTCCCCACTTGATTATTTTTCTCTGTTGGAGCCCTTGAGCTTAGAGCATCTTGATTTTCCTACTAGGGTTGTAGCCTAGCTAGAAATAATAATAATAATAATAATAATAATAATAATAATAATAATAATAATAATAATATGTTTAAATATTTACCTGTTATTTTTGACAGGTCGCATTGAAATCTTTACAACCAAGGGAACACATTCCTACCTTAAAATATCAGATATTTGAAGATTGTTAAACAATTGAGATTTAGAGTATGTGTACAGTATATATATATATATATATATATATATATATATATATATATATATATATATATATATATATATATATATATATATATATATATATATGTGTGTATATTTAATAAGTACATATATATATATATATATATATATATATATATAGATGTGTGTCTTTTATGATTAAATTGTATATATATTTGCAGTTGAAGCATAACTTTCAGACTTAAATTTATTTTTCAGTAACTTAAGCGAACTTCAAAAGTAACAAGTAAAACACATCTCAAGAACGAAAACCCATTTCATTTTAAAAGACAAAAGTCAAAACTAGAATACATGTAAAGAGCGACGAGGAAACACGGATAATCTGCAAGACCTAACCGGTAAGGGAAGTCTGAAAAATGACACATGTCAGTTCCTTTGGAGGCCCAATTTCCAGGCTGTTATGGGGGGGGGGGGGGGGGTTTGAAGAAAGGGGACATATTATGAGGGAAAAAAACAGCTGAATTTATATGAAATTACTTGGTAAACACATATACAGGCATGTATGAATATACAAACTGAACGATATTGTAACGATAGTGAATGAACGGAGAGAGAGAGAGAGAGAGAGAGAGAGAGAGAGAGAGAGAGAGAGAGAGAGAGAGTATATATTTCTATTACCGAAAGCCTACCTAGGAGTTATGTTGTAGGCGTTTACTGTCTTGTAATCTCTTGTGTCTGATATCATTATTATTAGCCAAGCTAAAACCCTAGTTGGAAAATCAAGATGCTATAAGTCCAAGGGCTCCAACAGGGAAAAATAGCACAGCGAGGAAAGGAAACAAGGAAATAAATAAACGATATAAGAAGTAATGAAAAATTAAAATAAAATATTTTAAAAAATATTATCAACATTAAAAAAATAATTCATGTATAGACTATAAAAAGACTTATGTTAGTCTATTCGACTTTTGAAGTTCTACTGATTCAACTACCCGATTACGAACATCATTCCACAACTTGGTCACAGCTGGAATAAAACTACTAGAGTACTGTGTAGTATTGAGCCTCATGATGGAGAAGGCCTGGCTATTAGAATTAACTGCATGCCTAGTATTACGAACAGGATGGAACTGTCCAGGAAGATCTGAATGTAATGGATGGTCAGAATTATCAAAAATCTTATGCAACATGCATAATGAACTAATTGAACGACGGTGACAAAGATTTATATCTATATCAGGAATAAGAAATTTAATAGACCGTAAGTTCCTGTCCAACAAATTAAGATAAGAATCAGCAGCTGAAGACCAGAGAACAATACTACAGTAACTTCGACAACATAGAACATAGAGTTTATATTTTATTATCCCAAGGATCTCGACAAAAAACTAATTACTATAACAAATAATTATAGGAATTTTCTCCAATGCAAAATCTCCGTATAATTAAATTCCTAGTCCACTTACAAAGCCAATTTATTCTTTTATTTCTTTATGTTATTATTATTATTATTATTATTATTATTATTAGTATTATTATTATTACTATTAGTTAGTAATAGTAGTAGTAGTAGTAGCTACAACCCTAGTTGGAAAAGCAGAATTCTATAAGCCCATAACTCCAACAATAAATAATAGCTCAGTGAGGAAAGAA
>NC_090753.1:60782700-60802700 GCF_036898095.1 Palaemon carinicauda
TTACTTTTGAATCTCTTCTCTCCTCCTATCTTTCTTGCTCATTGGCAGACAGGTCACCTCTCCAGGGTTTCCCTGGAGTTGCCCGGGGGCCGTGGCTCGGCTGGGACGCCCTCCTCAAGGGTCTCCTGACGGAGCCTTGGTCGCAAAGGCGCCACGGACGTGGCATAAAGTCCCTCTTCGGGGATCGACTCGGAGGGGCCCGGGGACCACCTTTCCGTCGGCCAAGAGGACCTCTTGCTGGGTCTTCTCGAAGTGGGGGCTCTCCTCTGGGCTTTGCTTGGAGTCGAGAAGCCTACCTTCGAGGTTTCCCGGGGAACAGGAGGTCTTCCTTCCTCTCTTTCTCTCTCTCTGAATCCTCTTCTTCTTCTAAAGGGCTTTGCTGAGACCAAGTAGTTTTTTTGGCTTGTCATCATCATCATTCTCACCATCATCATCGTCATTATCATAATAATAATCATCATTATCACCATAATCATCATCATGATAATCACCATCATCATCATAATAAGCCTCATCATCATCATAATAATCATCATAGTAGTCATCCTCTTCATCATAATAATAATCATCATCATCATCATAATAATAATCACCATCGTCATCACAATAATCATCATCATCATCATTATAATCATCATCATCATCATCATCATCATTATAATCATCATTATCATCATGATCATTATAATCATCATCATCATTATAAAATCATCATCATCATTATAATAATCATCATCATTATAATCATCATCATCATCATCATAATCATCATAATAATCAACATCATAAGTAAGAAGAGGAAAGAGCAGGGCGAAGAGGAGCGTTCTGAGCCGGGTTTAATAATGATGAAAGTGATAAAGTCGCCCTTCAAAAAACGGAAGACTATAGGAGTTGGGGAAAACAAGAACATTTAAGATGATAAAAAAAAGAACTTTTATTTCATTAGTCGGTGTTGTCAAATATACGTAGCTTTATGAACTAAAGTCAAAATAGTTCAAGTACAAATTCTAATATATCACCTAATAATTTACGGGATTGACAGATTTCTGGATTTATAAATTCTGGTCTTTGCTAGTTTTGTTTTGTTTTATTTATACACACACACACACACACACACACACACATATATTATATTATATATATATATGTATATATATAACTATGTCTGTGTGTATATGTGTATATATATACATATATATATATATATATATATATATATTGTTGATGACACTTTTGTAAATTCCTTAAGAATATTTTCATGTGATTATCTACACCCTCAACAACAAAAAACATCAACAACAACAAAAACAATAATAATAATAATCATAATAATAATAATAATAATAATAATAATAATAATAATAATAATGTACTTATAGAGGGCTTACAATTTCCATTGCAATCCCTATTACAAGTGTCTTAGAGAAACTAGTAACACCAGTTGGCAGGAAGGTTTCATCTTTAATCAAACGTCTCATCTGTGTAAATATATGTGTATATATATATATATATATATATATATGAATATATATATATATATATATATATATACATATATACACACACACAATACACTCTATATACATAATATTCATAGATGTAGATACATACAGACACACACAGGGCATTTGGTTGGTGAACACTTAACTTTACTCTTAACAGGACCATATGAATATGAATATGAATGTATATATATATATATATATATATATATTATATATATATATATATATATTTATATATATATATATATATATATATATATATATAAATAAATTTTGGACATGTAGACGTGTTTTTTCATATTCAAAGTAAGCCATATATTTTTGATAAATTAATGTCTAGATTGTCTTAACGACCTCGGAATCAAAGCCCCAGGCGAAATCACACTAAGACAACAGCTTCTGACCGGCCGGGAGTCGAACCCTGGTCCAGGAAACTTGTATGAACAGTGACTCCCCTCTTGGCCAAGTGGTAAGTCAAAGGCCGGTCAGAAGCTGTAGTCTTTGTGTGATTTCGTCTGGGGCTCTGATCCCGAGGTCGTTTAGACAATCCAGACATTAATGTATCAAAAATATATGGCTTATTTGATTATATATATATATATATATATATATATATACAAATATATATATATGTATATATATATATAAATATATATATATATATATATATATATATAATACATATATATATAATACTTCACATTTCTTAACCCAACTCCATGTTCCTTCATTTTGCATCTTCATTCCATCATAAAGCCAAAGCTGACCATATTGCCAAGGTAAAGAATTTTACATACACAACCCTCAGCATTTTTTAAACCCAGCTTTCCTTCATCCATATTCTCATTTTATGTTCCTCTACAATCCTTTTTTATCGAATATTTCACCTTTTCCTCTACAACTCGAAACTTAGGTCCATCTTCGGATTTATTTCAACCAAATAAAGATTGAATATAAAGGCAACTACTCTTTTTTTTCTTTCTTTCATATCTTCATACCTTTTATATTTCATATTTTTAGGAAAGTAATTCAGACATTCATGCCGTAGTATTCCCCTAAGTCAATTACTTGACATATTAATCATTCCATAACTTACTTAATTAACCATTCCTGTGAATTACATATAATCATCATAGAAATTAAATCATATCCTTAATGACCAAACTTTATGCAATTTTAGGAAATTTAAGTAAAAAATTTTATATCAAGAGGCGACCGTTTTCGCTTTTATTTATTCTTTAACCAACCTCTTCCCCTCACAATAAATTCAATTCCCCCTGCAAACTGAATCTATACTTTCCAATTATTTGCCCCAAAGGCATTCCAACGATTCCTCATTTCACCCCTCCCCCTTCTCCCAAAATAGAGGCAATCCTGCAGAGTGGTTGCGTTCTGCAAGCAATATTATTATTTCTTTATCATTATACTCTCTGGAAACCAAGAGCATCTCCATTTCTCAGATGACCTGAAGACTTCTCTATGAAATCTGGGAAATGTAAACCGAGTATAATTTTACTGTTCTCTATCTTATGTTTTCCTGGCGCACAACCTTTCATAAATGTAAATTAGATGCCATATCTTATATCATCTTGTATACGTTATACATTTTCTCCCCCCCCCCCTTTTTTTTACTGGCTGGCTGTCTCCTCCTTGGTAAATAGTTTTTGGATAATGTATATGAGAACACGTTTTTTATATTTAGGTACGTTTTAAATCTCTCTCTGTCTCTCTTTGAATCACCGTGATTATTATAAAATTCCATTCATAGTAGTACTAGTTATTATAAAATTCCATCCACAACAGTAGTAGTAGTAGTAGTAGTAGTAGTAGTAGTAGCAGCAGCAGCTAAGCTACCAGACTAGTTGGAAAAGCAGGATTCTATAAGCCCAAGGGCTCCAAGGGAAAATGACCCAGTGTGGAAAGGAAATAAACAAGCAACACCAAAACTAATGAAAATTAAAATATAAAATATTTTAAAAACAGTAAAACATTAAAACAGATCTTTCTTATATAAACTATAAACTGTAACATTGAAGTCTCCCAAGAAACGCTTACTAATTTATAGGAAAAAACATAAATGGTATTTTCTAAAAACAAAATACTAAAACATCAAAGATAAAGATTAAGAGGTGAAATTACTTCTTTTGCATTTGACAGGTTGGAGAGAATTAAATAGCCTCTTTGATTATCAGAAAAAAAAATATACCAAATAATCTTTTAATTCATATAAAACATACTAATTTCCAATCAGAATTATATAAAATACTTTGAAATAAAAGACGAATATTTATGATAGTTATTACCTGATTTTTAATCAAATATGTAGGATGGTATAACCTTTCGCTCTCTACTTCACTGATAATAAATTTAGAACAACTGTTTCAGCTTGCCATCGCATGTTTTACAATAAAATGTTTTTGTTGTTATCTTTCGATCTCTCCCACACTGATAGTAAATTCAAAACAACCTGTTTAAGCTTACTATTGCACGTTTTACAATAAAATGGTATTGTTCTTATCTTTCGTTCGCCCCCGCACTGATACTGATAATAAATTTAGAACAACCTGTTTAAGCTTTCCATGGTATGTTTTACTTTGTATGAATTTTTGTGACATTCTTGCTCTCAACTGATTGTATATAAGCTCGTTATCTGTTGAATAAACTTTACATGAATTCAACTAACTCCCCTTTAGCACCTAACTACCACCTCGCCTCACTTGTCTTGAAAAATTTCGAAAAAAAGAAGAAAAAATAAAGTTCGAGAGAACTTAATACTTTACATAAAACAAACGGTTTAAACATTTCATTTTAAGAAAACCAAATGAAGTATGCGATGTATAGTGCATAGATTAGGGTGCATACTGTGCAAGGCATAATGTGTGTGAACAGGAAAATTATCTTCTGGCGGAAAACATCGTTAAAAAAGAAGAGTTTAAGGAAGCGCATGATAATAGGATCATATATCTCCCTATTCTCTTGAAAGATGCTGAGAGAGAGAGAGAGAGAGAGAGAGAGAGAGAGAGAGAGAGAGTGTGTTCATGTTCTTACGTAAATATAGCTGAGAGAGAAAATTTAAGGAAGTGCCTGATAATAAGAGCATATATTTTCCAACTCCCTTGAAAGATACTGTTCATGAGAGAGAGAGAGAGAGAGAGAGAGAGAGAGAGAGAGAGAGAGAGCCTTACCTTATTGCCTTATTTTTTGTTTGGGTTCCCCCAGGTCCCTCAGTGTGAGGCACCTCGTATATCCACCAGAGAGTTGCTAATGCATCTTCCGGTGTAATTTGCATCTTCCAGTCTTGGATGGTCTGGGATGCATCTTAGGTATTTATCGAGCTGATTCTTAAACACATCTACGCTCACTCCTGATATGTTTCTTAGATGAGCTGGCAGCACATTAAATAGTCGCTGCATTATCGATGCTGGTGCGTAGTGGATTAATGTCCTGTGCGCCTTTCTCAGTTTACCTGGAATGCTTTTTGGCACTATTAATCTACCTCGGCTTGCTCTTTCTGATATTTTAAGCTCCATGATGTTTTCAGCAATTCCTTCTATTTGCTTCCATGCTTGTATTATCATGTAGCGTTCTCTTCTCCTTTCTAGACTGTATATTTTTAAAAATTGCAGTCTTTCCCAGTAGTCAAGGTCCTTAACTTCTTCTATTCTAGCAGTATAGGACCTTTGTACACTCTCTATTTGCGCAATATCCTTTTGGTAGTGTGGGTACCATATCACATTGCAGTACTCGAGTGTACTACGCACATAAGTTTTTAGAGAGAGAGAGAGAGAGGGAGAGAGAGAGAGAGAGAGAGAGAGAGAGAGCAGCTGCCAACTATTTCTTGTAATCTACGAACTCGTTAAAGCTTACATTAACCCCCTTTCCTTTTGAACCCCCCCCCCCCTTCCCCTATGTTGCACAGTCGTCCCAGAAGGTGGGTTCTCAACTCCTCCATCCAACCTCACAACCTCCTTGGGGTTACAGGGGCCAAGGAGGCCAAATTACAAGAGGAAATGCGTGCTTGAACGTTTGAAGGAAGCTTAGTGAAATCTACGTTCTATCAAATTAAAACAGCGATTTGATATCAACATTAAGGATTATCATTAAAAATCATGAGTTAACAAATCGAATGAATGATGAATGATTAACTTAAATTAAGATAACTTATACTACGATTTCCATTTCGAATTATGTAAAATTTTGAATAAACTTCCATCTTCATTTCAAAACGATGAAGCTCATTCAAAAGACCCACAACAATCAACTTAATGACTGAAGTAAAAACTAAAAATACTGTAATAGCAATAATATTTATTATCCTTATTACCTAATCTCCTTTATTCCTTATCATAAGAAAATCTATAATCGCTTTCCTTTCACCAATACTGAAAAACACAATTAAAAAAGAAAAAAGAAAAAAAAAAATCCATGCATTCCCAAAGGTTGAAATACCAAGCGGTTTTAAGGTTTAAAGGCCACTCATGAATGGCAGGGACAGAGTGGAACAATGCCCTAGAGAATGACCATATATATATATATATATATATATGTATATTATATATATATATATATATATATGGTCATTCTCTAGGGCATTGTTCCACTCATATATATATATATATATATATAATTTATATATATATATGTATATATATATATATATATATATATGATCAGCGTCCAAGCACCCTCTCTACCCAAGCTAGGACCAAGGAAGGCCAGGCAATGGCTGCTGATGACTCACCAGATAGACCTAAAGGCTCCTCCAAACCCGATATCCTTAGCGCTCAAGGATGGTGAAGTTACAGCGACTAAAGAAACTAACGAGTTTGAGCGGGACTCGACGGTGGGGAAATCTTACTACTGTAATCTATTGATGTTCATTATGTGGAAATGGGTGTTAATGAGGCCCGCATGCCTACAAATTAAACTGATTTTACAAGAGGAACCATTTGACTAAACGATGAAGAAGCATTGCCTGAATAAAGCGCTCAGGATCAGGTAAGGATGGGATATCCAAAGAGGAAACTCCTTCCTCATGGCACTCATCAGGGTTGGTTAGGGAAAATCAAGTTAAAAAGTATTCCAGTTGAAATGGGGCTCTGGTGTCCCTCGCATATTGGTTGTCAATCTTAAACTAACGCTACACCTATGAAATGTGCAAAACCTTAAGCAGACAAGAGATCAGTACTCGAAGCCCTTAAGAATAAGCTCAAAGCAAATCTGAAGTCCTTCATAGGAGATATAAAAGAGGAAACAAGAGAGAAATATTTTCAATTCTGGATAAGTCACAGTAGACCAGCTGAATGACAACACTGTCCCTGAAAGAAGGGCACTAAGTTTAAACAGATTGATACAAACACATACAAGCAGAAACAAGTTATCAGTGCGGAAAAGGAAAAAAAAAAGAAAAAAAAACCATTACAGTGTACCAGCGTATGATACGTGTGCGATAAAATTCCATTTCTCATTATCTTCTAAACTGCTTTAAATAACATTTTCCTTCGTAGAGATAGCATTACGATTCCATAAGTAAAATGAAGAAGTGTGTTTTAAAGGAATATTCGACAGGTCTACATGGTGCCACTTAGAACCCGTTTTAACCATTATACTCACAAACCCAAATGACTAACAGATTGTGAAAGATACGAGGGAAGTTCCAAGACCCAGGCCCACACGGCTGAGGAATAGGAAGCGTGAAGTAAGAGATGATGAATGGAGAAGTATTGAATTAAAAAGTTCGAGATAGAGACGACTGGCGAAATCTAATCGAGGCCTTTTGCGTCAATGAGGGTAGGAGGAGATGATAAAAACACAAGAAGGAAATGTATATATACACTATATACATATATGAATGTACTATAACTACGCAGTTGACTTTGCATGTCATACATATCAAAATATATACAAATTCAAAGGGGAAGAAAGGTCGTCTATTTCACAGAAAAATGTTTAGACGAAAAAAAATCTTTTCGTTAAAAAGCAATTGACGATTTCAGTACTTTTCACTGAAAATCAAATCAATTCAAGTCAGAAAGTTAAGTTCGTTAGGAGGGGAAACTCTCTACACAAAGGAGAGAGGAAAAATTAAAAATTTGTACAATGCGTCTTCGGCAAAAAGAGATATTTTGCATTCAAAAAATAGTTTTCTCTTTCCTTAGCTAGGCATCTAAGGCTGACTTTTCAACAAAGGGAAAAATAAAGCTAACATTTTAACAAATACAGAGAGGAGAGAGAGAGAGAGAGAGGAGGAGAGAGAGGAGAGAGAGATACTTCATTTCCCCGTCCAATTTCTTAACTAACTCCCTTTTCCCGACTTAATGAAAAAAACACATTTGCAAATCAGACTTGTCTTCATTAAGAGCAATGCTTAATGGGAATTTTGATTACGTGAAATTAAAAAGGCAAATCTAAAAGATGAAAGGATGTTTGGAAGTTTGTTATTACGGTGAATTATTGTGATTCCATTACCAAACAAAAGTACTGCAACGGTAATTGATATTACAACATTTTGGAAAAAAAAAAGTTACATATGCATACAGTCTACGTAAAGAACACTATGGACCGGGAGTATTGCACTCAGGCAATTTAAATGTTTAAAGGTTTTAAAGGCCACTCATGAAAGGCAAAGGCAAGGGACAATGCCCTAGAGACTGACCATATACTTATATAATCCGCACCCAAGCCCAGTCACCGCCCAAGGTAGGACCAAGGAGAGATAGGAAATGGCTGCTGATGACTCAGCATATAGACCTATAGGGTCCCCCTAACCCCCATCTTTAGTTCCCAAGGATGGTGAGGATGCAGCGGCCAAAGAAACTAGCGAGTCTGAGCGGGATTTGAAACCCAGTCTGGCGTTCACCAGTCAGGGACGTTACCACATCGGCCAGGATATCCAGATATACATCCCGTCAGGGATATAAAACGATATGTATTTCTCCTTCTGGAAGCTGATTCTCATCGGCACTCACTCACACACACACACACACACACACACACACATATATATATATATATATATATATATATTTATACATTCCTTTTTCTATTCCTTCTATCTCAAATAAAAATTATCTATTATCTTCGTCATTTCTTCTTCATATGGGTGCTGCAATTATTTTTTTATTTTCCTTTGTTCGCTGAGATCATGACAGTTAAGTCATGAATTGAAATCTTCCAGCAATACTATCTCAAAGGCAACATAACCTCTTTATAATCAATATTCAGTTATAAAGGAAATCTCATCTTCAAAAAATAGCTTCCAGAATCACTCATAAACCAGAAAACAATAATGTCCTGTATAACTCCATCTTATTCCAAGGTCAGTACGGCAAAATATAAATTTCTAGTCATTTTCTTAACAAATATATGAATACGCAAGGATAACTTCAGAAACAGGGTTTCTGCTACGTCTATTTTAATCTAAATATTTTACAGTCATAGTCAATGTGAACCCTATATGATCAGTTTCCGCTCAGGCCATAAGGGGGCAAAAGGAAGTTGTCAACCACAAACAAAACAAATCTACGCTTGGCCTTTAAAAGGAGTTATGTATTTATGCCATACCAATTACACCTAAATATTAATTTTCAATCACTTGTGATAATTATATTAGTAGATTTCCAAGTGTTTCAATTTGCACACGAGAAAATTATATCTTTCAATAATATGTCAATATACTTATTAACTTAAAAATTTCTATTTCTAGCTAAACTTTAGAATCTTTATAAGAAATGAATAATGATGGATATTGCCAGTAAACAATTTAAGCATAGTTATCTTTAGGCGATTGAAGCATTTAAAAGTTTAACGGCCGAACATGAATGGCAGAGGCAAGGGACAGTGATATTGCCCTAGCAAGCAAGACATACTCCTAGAGACTGACCAGATATACATATGATCAGCGCCCAAGTCCCCTCTCCACCCAAACTAGGACCAAGGGGGGCCAGGCAATGGCTGCGGATGACTGAGCAGTAGGCTCTCCCAAACAAGGCCCCCCCTCCCTCCTTAGTTCACAAAGATGGTGAGATTGCAGCGACCAAAGGAACTAGCGAGTCTGAGCGGGATTTGAACTCCAGTCTGGCGTTCACATCGGCCAGGATATCCAGATATCATCCCGTGGGAGTTAACTGTTTACATAGCATTAGAGGTTCTTCAACATCCATATATTGTTATATTTTTTTTTCTCTTTTGTTATTTCATTCTTTATTCCCTTGGGATGAGGGGAAATGTTTTGAAATTTTGTATAGTACCCTCGTTATATAAGGAGGAAGGGGAGAGAGGGCTTTATTAACGTAACATACCACACATTCGTAAAAAGTTTATCTAGGTCAAATAAATACACACTCGCGCATATACAGTATTAAACCCGGTAGTTTCTAAGCATGTGTAATATTATTTTGTAAATATCTGTATGTATATTTGTACTCTCAC
Source organism: Palaemon carinicauda (assembly GCF_036898095.1). NCBI lineage: Eukaryota > Metazoa > Arthropoda > Malacostraca > Decapoda > Palaemonidae > Palaemon > Palaemon carinicauda. The sequence goes on from NC_090753.1 coordinate 60,792,636, forward strand.
TGTAAAATGAAAAGAGACCTCTCCCAAGCCCCTTCTCCACCCAAGCTAGGATCAAGAAGGGCCCGGCAATGGCTGCTGATGACTCAGCAGATAGATCTGTAGGCTCCCCAAAACGCCTCATCCTTAGCTAACAAGGATGATGAGGTTTCAGCTACCATAGAAACTAACGAGTTTGAGCTGGACTCAAACCCCACTCTGGCGATCACCAGTCAAGGACGTTAACACATAGGGCACCACAACACTCCTTAATAAACTAAAAGACAACAACAACAACAACAACAACAACAACAACAACAATAATAATAATAATAATAATAATAATAATAATTATAATAATAATAATAATAATAATAATAATAATAATAATAATAATAATAATAACAACTTTAACTTGAAACAGGACGAAAAAAAATCTGAATAAACTCAGTTCTGCAAAATGCAGACACCAAAATCCGACCATTGTTTGTGAAGTTGTATGAAATGTATCACAAGGAGTAACAGCAGAAAAGCAATGTATGAATACGTGTTCACGAACTCAGAAATGTATGAAACGTAGTCATACATTCCCAGGAAAGAGTGGATCATTCATTTCAGTCAGCTCCAAGTTATTTACATGTAGCTGAAATTGTGAATTGCCAATGGTGTTTAAATTTGTCGGATTAATTAGATCTTTGCAAATTTGAGGAAATATATTTCGAACTGCCGATACAGATTGTTTACCCGAATGTAATGACTGTCAGGAAATGAATATTTTTTTTTTCCCGATTCAATGATACTTTAAATGTTTTGACTTGCATGAACAAATCATCTCTCTCTCTCTCTCTCTCTCTCTCTCTCTCTCTCTCTCTCTCTTTTTTCAAATTGACTTTCACAAAATTTAAGTATGAAATTACGTTTCATTCCAACCGTTCCCGCAAATTTCTGATATAATATAGGCTATTAATTGCCATTAGTAAAATTCAAGTATGAAATTGAGTTTGGTTCCAACCATTCCTACAAATGCCCGAGATAATATAGGCTAATTAGTCGACTTCCATGAAATGTAGGTATGAAATTACGATTGGTTCTAACCGTTCCCACAAATTTCTGAGATAATATAGGATGATTAATTGACTTCAATGAAATGTAGGTATGAAATTACGATTGGTTCGAACCTTCCCAAAAATTTCAGGGATAATGTAGGCTAATTAATTGACTTTCGTGAAATTTAAGTATGACATTACCTTTGGTTCCAGGTGATTTCCAGCAATTTTTGAGATAATATAATTTAATTGGCTTTCACTAAATTTCATAAAATACTATTTATTAACAAGTCAGAAGGGTTTATTTTCTAATGTATGTTTGTTTACTCCCTGAGATACAATGTATTAAATTAATAGCTACATTTATTCCTGATTTAATTTTTTTTTATTTAAAAAAATCAAATAAAAAGGATATACATTCCAAGTTCGCTTGCTAGTTTTATCTTTTGCTTTGAAACTGTTTATTGTTGGTGTCTTGTAGAGAAAAGTTGAGAGCCAACGATTCTCTCTCTCTCTCTCTCTCTCTCTCTCTCTCTCTCTCTCTACGCTGTAAATAGAAATCGTTGCCCCTCAATTTTTCTCAGCAAAACACCAACAATATACAGTTTCAGAGAGAGAGAGAGAGAGAGAGAGAGAGAGAGAGAGAGAGAGAGAGCAATAAATTCTTGCGTAGAATTACAGAACGAAATGAGTATGCTCTCTCTCTCTCTCTCTCTCTCTCTCTCTCTCTCTCTCTCTCTCTCTCTCAAATACGATCAAGCTGTACATGTGATTGTATATCTGTCTAGCTTTATATGGATGGTTTTTTTTATACATGTATAAGCAAAATTATTTACGATAGAATTTTATAAGTATAAAGAAATTGTAGGTCACTGAATGAAGATCTAGTGACGCTTGACCTTTGACCTGTTCCACAAGTCCATAAATATATATATATACACTAATTTTCAAACGGTTTGTAATGGAATTTAGTAGTCAATTACAAATGGACTTGGTGTTCGCCTGAAAGTTATAAAGTTGCCACCATAATACCGAGGTGACCAAGATGATGATGATATACTATATTTGAGTTCAATAACATGGTGCTGGGACCCGAGAGGCCATTCGGTGCTAAGTGCCAACTATGGGTAAAGTGGAAGGCCACAATGTGGGCTGGAGGAAACATTATAATGCAATGCCTGAGGTCTACCTGAGGTTTGTATCTACAATCATAAAAAAAAAAAAAATTTTTCGATAAAAACCACTTTTTGCACTAGTTATTTTCAAGACCAAATATTCCAATATTCTAATTAAGAAATTCTAAAAAATTGGTCTTGAAAAGGCTAAATATATGACCTAAATGCATAAAAAACAGAAAAGGCAAAAATGCAGATAAATATTTTCAGAAAGCCCCAGCATGCCAAAGATTAAGAAATCTTCAAAGAATACCTCACGCTGAGCTACTATCAATGCAATCCTAGTCATTCTAATCTACCTAGTATCTGGGCTATATTAGATGGAAATACTAAACTAATACAGTTAAACCACTCACATATTTGATTTTCAAAATTCGTGGGATTCCTTCCCCTGAGACCTTGGTAAGCGATAACTCTGAACTGCAATCAACTATATTTTGGAATTTGGTAAAAGCTGGTTTGAGTTTCCACACGCCCTCTAGAATGCAGCATCCACTCAACTTGTCATCAGTATTGGTGGGAGATGAAATACCACTATTTATTGAATAAAATTTCTTCCCTTTTTCTTCTCTTGAAAAAAAAAATGATGGTTATACACCTACTTGCAACCGGCAACTTTTCAGTTATTCTTTTTATTTCCCATGACAAAGTTGTTTACCAACTACCCCACCACACCCCCGGTCTCTTCGAATCTTTAAGATATGCCACGAATAAAAGAAAAAAAAAAGGTAAAAAGAAAGTCTTTTGTTTTTAAGTTTGCACGATTCTTTAGAGTAACTTTGTCTTGAACTTTACACCACAAGTGGCCGTAACAGAAATCATTCAGTATTGGTTATCGCGTCCCCATTGTCGACATGCCTCATGTGCGGTCCTTTCTCTTTACAGATAGTTTTTGGAAAGCACAAGCCGTTTGCTTTTTAAAGCTTTTTGATTCTGTAACTTTTTAACTTTTTTTACACTAAGTTTTAAAGATAAAGCTGTCTGGTTTCAGTTCCAGTTTCATCAAAATAGATGTTCACGAGAACGTTAGCCTGGCAAGCCCAAACCCCCACTGTGGTGCCCAATCACAAAAGTGACCCTCTCCAGTAAACAGCTTAAACTCACTGTCCCGGACTGGGATCGATCTGCCGCCATGTGAACACTAGGCAAACACGTTATCACTGTACTAGCCAGGAGGCTTCATAGAAAAAAATTTTCAGTGAAAAATAAACATTAGTTTGCCCGTTGTATTAAGGTTCACTAAACACGCTTTTTTCATATTCACCATAAACATACACAGAAACACACACACATATGTATATAATTATACACACTCATATGAATATAATTACACACACACACACACACACACACACACATATATATATATATACACACACACACACACATAATATATATATATATATATTACACACAGTATATGTGTATGCTTACGCATTTACGTATATATGTTGTGTATGTCTGTATGTATGTATGTATGTATGTATGTATATATATATATATATATATATGTGTGTGTGTGTGTGTGTGTGTGTGTGTGTGAACAATAATTTTCAACCTACTCTCACCCACTCCTTTACTTTTCGGTCTAGATTTCTTAGTAAAGACGAGAAAATCTTGAAGGCGATTAACTCACGAAATTAACTCGATCGAAAACGGTTGCCGAGCAGTCCGAAATCCCTTCTTAGGTCCTCCATTTATGAATTCAAGATGAAGAGCTTAAGAGTCTTAAAGCCAGGGATGAAATTAGGATTCTGGGGCCGACGGAACGGACCGTGAATGAAAGATCAGGGAAGAGGTGGAGGTTGAACCACTGATGAATACATTAAGGAAATGGAACGTGTATGTTATAAGAGTAATATTAGTGATAAATGTATTAATAAATAGAAGTGAAACAAAGTTCTGATTAATTGATTTGAGGTTTTCTGGCATCCTGACATCTAAGGTCATTGACGCCGATGAAACAAAGTATTAGTGACCTTTTTGTAGGTCTGTGAAATTGATGACCTTTTTTTGGTAGGTCAGTGAAACAAAGTATCAGTGACCTTTTTTGTAGGTCAGTGAGCAAAGTATAAGTGACCTTTTTTTGTAGGTCAGTGAGCAAAGTATAAGTGACCTTTTTTGTAGGTCAGTGAAGCAAAGTATAAGTGACCTTTTTTGTAGGTCAGTGAAGCAAAGTATAAGTGACCTTTTTTGTAGGTCAGTGAAACAAAGCATCAGTGACCTTTTTTGTAGGTCAGTGAAACAAAGTATCAGTGACCTTTTTTGTAGGTCAGTGAGCAAAGTATAAGTGACCTTTTTTGTAGGTCAGTGAAGCAAAGTATAAGTGACCTTTTTTTTTTGTAGGTCAGTGAAACAAAGTATCAGTGACCTTTTTTTGTAGGTCAGTGAGCAAAGTATAAGTGACCTTTTTTTTGTATGTCAGTGAAGCAAAGTATCAGTGACCATTTTTGTAGGTCAGTGAGCAAAGTTATAAGTGACCTTTTTTGTAGGTCAGTGGAGCAAAGTATAAGTGACCTTTTTGTAGGTCAGTGAAGCAAAGTATAAAGTGACCATTTTTGTAGGTCAGTGAGCAAAGTATAAGTGACCTTTTTTGTAGGTCAGTGAAGCAAAGTATAAGTGACCTTTTTTGTAGGTCAGTGAAGCAAAGTATAAGTGACCTTTTTTTGTAGGTCAGTGAGCAAAGTCATAAGTGACCTTTTTTTGTAGGTCAGTGAAGCAAAGTATAAGTGACCTTTTTTGTAGGTCAGTGAAACTAAGTATCAGTGACCATTTTTGTAGGTTAGTGAAACAAAGTATCAGTGACCTACAAAACAAGACCTAATTGACAACTTTATATGGAATAGAGAAAGAATTACAAATCAAATGAATCAAGTACAATAGACCATTGGAATGAAATGAAAAAAAAGTAGCACATAACAATGAAAATAAAACCAGTAATTTGAAACACTAAACTATAAACCAATAAAATGCATTAAATGTCACTCATGAATGGAAGGCGCAATGGACAGTGACAATGCCTTAGAGACTGATCATATATACGTCAGATCACCGCCCAAGCCTCTTCTTCACCCTAGCTAGGACCAGGGAAGGCCAGGCAATAGCTAATGATGACTCAGCAGGTAGACCTATAGACAACCCCCCCCCCCCCACCCAACACATCATCTTTAGCTCACAAGGATGGTGAGGTTGCAGGTACTAAAATAAACTATCGAACTTGAACGGGTCTCGAACCCCAGTCCAGCGTATCGCTAGGCAGGGATGTTACCATAAGCTGCCACAACCCTTATGAATAAAATTCAGATTTTATGTTAATATATACCAGGTAAATACCATTTAAAACTAGAAGAGGAATACAGGTCGAAGTAACAGAAATGAACAATGTATAGACTTAATAAATCCGTTTATGAATAGATCTTTCTATAATAAAACTGCAGGACAACATCATTATGACTTTTCTGAATGAACCTCTGATGGCAGATAATGGACACCACATACTCATTATGAAATCTTAGCAATGAACTTGGTTTACACATTTTTTTAAAAATTAAGATTTATATTTTACATAAAATGTGTTGAATTTCAACGGGTCCTTCCAAGTCTATCATTGTTTGCATGATTTCATTGGGATTTGAAGACAACTTTAAAGCCCGAACCACAAACTTGGCTAAGGCTGCAATGACTGAAAGATTAAGAGCGTAATTCAAGATAATAACTATTTAGAGTTGTGGTGGCCGATGTGGTAAAGTCCTTGACTAGTCAACCCCAGACTGGGGTTCGAGGCCCGCTTAAACTCGTTAGTTCTTTTGGTCGCTGCAACCTCACCACCCTTGTGGGCTAAGGATGTGGGGTTTGTGGGAGCCTATAGGTCTATCTGCTGAGTCATCAGCAGCCATTGTCTGGCCCTCCTTGGTCCTAGCTTGGGTGGAGAGGGGGATTGGGCTCTGTTCATATGTATATATGGTCAGTCTCTCGGGCATTGTCTTGTTCGATAGGGCAATGTCACTGTCCCTTGCCCCTACCATTCATGAGTGACCTTTAAACCTTTATGAATGTCACACCAAGATAAGGCCTAGATATCCATTCATATTACTTACATATCACTTGGTTCAGGTAGCATGTATCAGTTAGTTTCGGGTTTATCCTTGCCATTCCATTTTGAGCTAGGTGTAGGTACCAATGGCTGAGCAATATTCAAGATAAACATCTCGACCAAACTATTGGACCAGTAATTATCCAAGATAAGGACGGCTCTGCAGAATCCCCTGAGAATAGAGGCTCAACTGTTGCAATGGGAAAGGGGGGGGGGGGCAGATAATGGAGATATGAATGTCAACTTATGATTACGGATGAGCTGTGTAATGATACCATTAAGGTAGATCCCTGAGTTGGTGGTCGTGATGTACACTCGCTCCAAACACTAGAGGTGCAGGCTTTTTTATTAGACATTTGAAACAAGTGACGATAAGTACTGAGAAACGAGACTTGCTTCAGTTAACATTCCCGATATATCAAAGAGCGAACGAATAATTTCAAAATTGTTGATCATAACATCTACCAAATATTTTGGAGTGATTGTACACCATGGACTTGGCATCATTACTTTGGATATTCAGAAGAGCAAGGAGGAGAAGATGGTCGTTACTACTAATCTTAGTCAATAACACTAAAATAGCTCTGACTTTAAAGGCTCACTTCATACGTAAAGTGGACATTCATAGGTGATCTCAAATGTGTCCATTTCATGTAAGTCCTCCTCTCCATTGCAACCCTTTGACGATGTTCGCAAGGAGCTGGGCTTAACTGGATTACAGTTAATACAGCGTTTCTAAAAAGTCTTAAACTTGAATTTCTAATAGTCATTCATATTCATATATATATATAATTATATATATAATATTGGTGAAGTTGCTTGCCCACGGCCCAACAAGTGGATTTTTAAATCAAAATGTGAACCAACAGCATATGGCAAGACTTGCCAAGCAGCTAGCAAACCAAGCCAGTGTTCCCTTACGTGGCTGGTCTTCCTGCCAAAAGAGCATAGAATAATTGTGAATGTGGTATCAATATGAGAGAGAGAGAGAGAGAGAGAGAGAGAGAGAGAGAGAGAGAGAGGTAACACATGTATATATAATTTCACACAATTCAATATAAATAATATATACTCATATATAATGTCTATGGCAATTAAATACAAATACGTTATCCTTTCCTATAAATTTCCTGGCTAAGCAAGCACAACAAGAAGGATATTAATATAATAGAGACCCGTGTTGTTGATAGAGCTGTAAGAGAGGTGAATACTCGAGTGATTGGTCAAGGATTGAAACTGATGGATGAGAGTGATCATGAGTGGGAGGTGAATCAGTTGTTGTTTGCTGGTAATTTTATCATAAGGGGAAGGTTACTCAGCCCTATGAGTCGAACCCGAATAATAATAATAATAATAATAATAATAATAATAATAATAATAATAATAATACATTTAATCATTAAATCCCGGTGGTAAAAAAGATAATTTAGCATCAAAATTGGATAAAAATTTTAATTTAATCAAATTGATCAAATATGAGCTAAAACCACGTCCAAATCAGCATAGATGAGCTCCAGCTAAGCTTCTGTAGTAGGCATGTGCTACTGACAATATGATAGTTCTCTTCACAGCGGGCTCGGAAAAAAAGGGTCAGTTTCTGTTTTATTTTCAAGAGCCATCTATTTCGTGTTATCATTACACCTCCTCAAGTTCTTACAATTTAAAATTACATCAAGAATACAAAGAAGCCTCTGTTTATACGTCATCACAGAGGTTTCTTTGTATTCTTAATGTATTTTGAAATCATAAGACCTTGCAGAGGTGTAATAATAACACGAAAGCGCTTGGTCAAAGATTAAAAAGAGATAGATAAAGCTACACAAGTGTGGTGTTTTTCTCTATAGTTTTAATCGATAAATATAATGAAACATTTTAATAAAAAAAAATCATAAAACACAGAATTATGTTCAATTGTTTTCCGCATATGATCGGCAATACCCTATTTTAATTTAGTCAAATCGCATATATAAAGCGGCGATGGTTTATTGGAAAAGTCCCTGCCTGGCATTCAGCTGAACGGGAGATCGAGCCCTGCTCAAACTCGATTGTTTCTTGTAATGTCTGCAACCTCACCATCCTTGTTAGCTATGGATGAGGGGTTTGGCGGACCATATAGGTCTACTTGCTAAGTTATCAGCAGCCATTGGCTGGCCATCATGGTCCTAGTTTGTGTGAAGAGGGGGCTTGGGCGCCGTTCATATGAATATATGGTCATTCTCTATGGCATTGTCACTGTACCTTACTTCTGCAATTCATGAGCGGCCTTTAAACCTTAAATCTTATAGGATAATAAAAAAATATATAATTAAAAAACAACTTGAGAACTTTCCATATACCAAAGTGACTAGAAAAAACAACATACTTTGAATCAACAATAAAAATTCGCTACACATCAACTGGCAAGAAAAATGTTGAAAGAAAAGTGCTATGCACTTTGCATCTACTATAGCAAAACCTTCCAAAGTTGAAATGTTTTAAAAACATCCTTTCATATACGCATATTTTTTCTGAAGGTTGCTGAAATGGTACAAAAATGCAATAATTAATTACTGCAATACACTGTTAAAAACTTTCATTAAAAAAAAAAAAACGTAAAAATCCTAGATAAAATGTTGCCAGGCATTTACCGTTTTAAAAAACGAATATATTGACGTAAATGAGTGATATTACGGTCACCAACACGTAAACGATAATAATAAAGTAAGGTAAAAATTTCGGTCGCCTGTATTTTACTGAAATACCGATAACAGTAGATTTTTACGGAGAATTTCCGATTAACTATTTTTTTGTTTTTTAATAACAGTGTAATATAATGAACTAGAAAATGTACCGAATTAATAACGATTTCATGGTCCGGGATAATGTGCTTTATAGTTTTAGTATCACACTACTTCCACGAAATAAAAACTGCGTTTCTGAGAATATCAGGACTAATTTCTTTGGAAATGAACTCCGGCGTCGCTTTCTTAATGCTAAACACTCTAATTTGAACTCGCCGTGAAATGCTTAGTAGGTTTGCCAGGGCTAGTGAGTTATGGGTCCTTTGACTGGCTAGAGAGTACTACATTGGATCATTTTGTTAAATTTTTTTTATAGTCTAGATAGGAAATATTTATTTTAATGTTGTTGGTCTTCTTAAAATCTTTTATTTTTCATTGTTTCCATTCCTCACAGGGCTAGTTTTCCTGTGGGAGCCCCTGGGCTTATAGCAATCTGTTTTTTTTTTTTTTTTTTTTTTCAACTAAAGTTGTATCTTAGCAAGTAGTAAGAATAATAATAACAATAATAATAATAACAATAATAACAATAACAACAATAATAATGATAATAATAATAAAAATAATAATAATAATAATAATAATAATAATAATAATAAAATGAATGCGACACTATGTGATTTGAGAAGCATTCAGCCCTCCCTTTTTCGTTGCAGTAAGGCTGTAAATCTTATAAACATTACAAAAACCTGTGCATGAATTTTGGTTTACTTGAAATCAACGCGTGAAGTGTGAGATGATGAATGGAGAAGTATTGAATTAAAAGCTCAAGACAAAACGACTGGCGAAATATAACCGAAGCCCTTTGCGTCAATAGGCGTAGGAGACCATGATGATGATGATGATGAAATTAAACCCTATTTCCTATAATCATCAACAGTTTTGCATTTGTTCCAAATAACGATACTTAGTTCATAAGATTTTAAAATTATAAAGCATCAACGAAATATAAATGATAACGGAAACTATTTCGGATTATGAAAATATCCCTCAGGATA
>NC_090753.1:60805200-60845200 GCF_036898095.1 Palaemon carinicauda
TAAAAGATAGAAAAAGAGCAACATGGATACGAGAGAAAACCAAAGTACATGATATTCTCATATGTAAGAAAGAGATAAAGAAATGGACATGGGCAGGACATATGATGAGAATGACAAACAATAGATGAACATTAAGAATAACAGAATGGGTCCCTAGAGATTGTAACAGAAGCAGGGGAAGGCAGAGAAGACGAAGAATATACAAACTAAGAAAGTTTGTGGGTGTGAACTGGCATAGAAATACCACAAATAGACGCAAGTGGAAAGACATGTCTGAGGCCTTTGTTCTACAGAGGACAAGTAACGATTGATGATTTATATATATACAGTATAATATATATATATATATATATATCTATCTATCTATCTATCTATCTATATATATATATATATATATACGCCTCCACATCTATATCCAATGAAGCTCTATTATCATTAAAAGATATAACAAAAACCTCCGCGGTTCCTAACTTAAGTCGGGACTTCTCTAACTTATTGCCTACATAATGTTTCATCGAAAGAGAGAGAGAGAGAGAGAGAGAGAGAGAGAGAGAGAGAGAGAGAGAGAATCAATAAAGAAAAGGAATTTAGACCATTCATGGAATATATAATTTTTCGATAAATTGCAGAATTATAATTAATGTTATTGTTGTTGTTACCCCCAATTTGAATGAAAACTCTCGAAAGAAAATGGCAGTGAGGAAAAAAGTGCAAGATATATATGTATATATACATATATATATGTGTGTATATAATATATATATATATATATATATATATATTATATAAAATTTTGAAGATATTAATATGAGCAAAAACATTATGCGATTGAAAAGGGGCTTGGATTCAAGGTGTGAAGGGAAATTGAAAAATGTGGGGGAGTGGGGGGGGGGTGGTTGTAGACGAGGGTTCGAAGGTTGAATAGATTGGACGAAGTCATATGGGGAATATGGGCCTACCATCTTCTATTGATCTTTGTGATCAACACATTTTCCTCTCTCTCTCTCTCTCTCTCTCTCTCTCTCTCTCTCTCTCTCTCTCTCTTTTCTTAATTGCACTGATAAGCTCTTATCTGTAAAAAAATTACATACGCATACAGCACTCAAATCAATACACACACAATATATTTATATATATATATATATATATATATACACACACATATATATACATATAAATACATACATATATATATATATATATATATAACACCCTGTGAATTGGGATACCTTAACGTGTTGAAAGTGTTAGTATATCGCCATGATCAGCAAAGGGTCATTAATACTAGGTTGGTTTGTTGTTAGCGATCAGACGGAAACATCCCATCAACAATCCTCAGTGGCCAGCGTAGAAATGAAAACGGGCCAAACCTCAGACATGAATTGACATATCTGAGGCCTTTGTCCTGCAGTGAACTCGAAATGGCTGCATTTATTATTGTTGTTGTTGTAAATATATACATATAATTAACAAGCTAGTTTGATAAGGCAAATTAATTATGGGAATACCAATCCTTGTGAACTAAGGATTTGGGATTTGGCGATGCCTATAGGTCTATCTGCTGAGTCATCAGCGGCCATTGCCAGGCCCTCCTTGGTCCTAGCTTGGAAAGGGGGCTTGGGCACTGATGTATATAGTCAGTCTCTAGGGCATTGTCCTGCTTGATAGGACAATGTCACTGTCCCTTGTCTCTGCCATTCATAAGCGGCCATTAAAAGTGATGAAATGCTTGGTAGATGGAGAATGGAATGGCACTAAACAAAGTCTTTGCAAAATACAGTCATCGGGACAGACATCACATAATGACATGAAAGTCATAATGTCTCCCTTCCTGTGTCCTACATATAAAGATCTAACACTGCACCAAGAGCGACTGCAATCCTTTCAACCATTAAAAAGGCTGACAAGGTAATTGTGACACACCCACTGATGGTTAGACGGATACACAGACGGGCAACTGGTGGTCTATATCTAGATTTAGTTCGACTGAAGCCTTTCAACCGTGTAGGATGGAGTTACTGTATGATGATAAGTTAAGCACGACAAACTAGCTGTGGGACAAAGGTGAACCTTGAAAGAAATTAAGAGAAATTGTTTCAGCATAAAGGTGAAGGAATTATTCTCTTAATATTTCAACAGACTGTGAAATTAGATTGATATTTTTAAGCGATTTTTGTTTTCCTCTCGAAAAGGGCAGAGAGAACAGAAATATCCATTCTTATCAATCTATGCGTGATATTTTAACTTTCTAGCAAGTATACCTGAAATCTTTCAATCCTGTAGAAGTTGCAACAATAAAGAAAAGATGGAAAACTCTAAAACTCTAACAAGTTAAGTGTGACATAAAGACTAACAGACAGGTAAACAGATAGTTTTATGTAATGCATATTTGGTGTACATTGCAAAACAGGAACGAGATTCCTTGACTTACAACCAGGTAAACCTGACATGCTCATAGAAAGGACAAGTCCTATCACTTATATCTATTTGAATTAACTCCAAGACGACATTGAATTTTGCTCACTTTCAACTTCTAGAAGTTTTACTTCGTTCTGCAGTTGCCAGAGTTTGAAAATAATAATAATAATAATAATAATAATAATAAATAATAATAATAAATGATAAATGATAAATAAATAGTAAATAATAAATATCTCCTGCCATAAGGAAATAGGACTGACAGTATTTCTTTATACTTAACATCTTCGGATCTCTACAAATGTGGAACAAGAGATGTGACAAGCACTATGAATCATAAATGAATGATGTAGCCAGTCTATTTACCAAGTTCGACTTGAATCCATTCAACAACTACAGGGGCACTCAGTAGAATGCAGACCTCAACCGCGACAACTTATTTCTTGACATTGGCCTTTGACAGTAACATGTATTTATTGGCGTGGATTTCCATACATTCAAATATGAACCAAGTTTAAAGTCTATGTGACGACGATGTCCAAAACTATGGCTGATTGCGAGATTTGGACAATTTGCTTAACCGTGACCTTGACCTTCCAAAATTTAATCATTTCCAGCTTTTTACATAACAGTTAATCCCTGCAAATTTCATTATTCTTCGATTAAAATTGTGGCCAGGAAGATGTTCACAATAAACACACACACAAACACACAATCAGGGGTAAAACATAATCTCCACTCAACTTCGCTGGCGGAGGTAAAGAGAAAGGAGTTTGAATGAGAAAGTAAACATAACAAACACACTGGTTGAAAAACAAAATTTTAGGAAAAAAGGCAGAGAACTTTAGCTAACCACACCTTCGATCTGATCGGTAAAGAAGCAAAAAGTAAGGAGGGCAAAGTTTAAGGAGTAAATTTTCAATCGCCTCAAACTTCCTGAGTTTATCATCATGGCTCTGAACTTTGGCAAGGATTTGATGACACTCTTAGGGGACCTTCAATACAACTATTTAGTACAAATGTAAAGAATGCAAATAGACCAGAGGACTCTGCATGCACTGTTTTTTTATTATTATCTAAAAAACACATTTATATCTACAGTATATATATATATATATATATATATATATATATATATATATATATATATATATATATATGTATATAAACATATATATATACTGTATACAGTATATATATATATATATATATATATATATATATATATATCTATTGTGTGAACGCATAAAATCCCAGGAAAACGTGATGCTCTGATGCAAAATGAAATTGAGTATTTAGGATGAAGTACTGACCAGTTTCGTGATATAATATATATATATATATATATATATATATATATATATATATATATATATATATATATATATGTGTGTGTGTGTGTGTGTGTGTGTTTGTATATGTGTATATATATCCTATATATGTCAGTGAACGGTCAACTGTATATCTACTCGTTTTATTACAGCTATTATTATTCTCACATCTACCCACTGTTTCTGTTACTGGCCATCCTTTTCCATCTCCCCTTGCGCATATTAATAACTAAAAGGGGAAAATCAGTACAATTCACAGGGTTTGTAAGATAGAGAGAGCTGACAATTACAATAAGGATGATAGTTTGCTGAAGCCGATTAAGTTTGCATACTGAAATGGAAGTTACAAAATATAGGAGGGGGCGTGATTGGCTTGGTGTGCAAAATGGATGTTACATATTAATGATGCTTGTTTCCAACATAATAATAATAATAATAATAATAATAATAATAATAATAATAATAATAATAATAGTCTAAATAATAATAATAATAATAATAATAACTAATAATAATAATAATAATAATAATATTTTAAAGGATGGAATAATGTAAGAAGCCGGAGAAATGACATCGAGTGAAAAGATTTAAGGGATAAAGAAATGACCCCTAAATAGAGACTGAAATGGCTTGGAAGTGCTAATGCTGATTGAGGACGAGGAATTCCAAACCTGAGAAGTTTGAACATGTTTGAAAGAGTATTTGAAATTGAATGAGACGAAAATTGGGTCAATCATTAAATGTGATGCAATGGATACAAGGAGACTTGGCACTGAATATTAGCCAACACTGGGGCATCAAAGGCCATTCAGCGCTGTATCATGAAAATTAATCAATCATATTCGTACACTCACAGAATTACGGCCTGCTTGTATATGCCAATGAATGTAGATATTTCTGGCCTTTCAGCTAATGTATATATTATGCCATTTCATGTATTTCATGCTCCACTTGGTATGTAACCTTGTGTAAGAAACACATATGCCCCGTCAGATTTGACCTTTGCGTGACGAATGATGTTTGCCCCGACCCAGGCACTACCTTTCCGTCCGCACACTGCATAAAAAGAGAATGTCCCGAATAATAAACAAGTCAGTTCTCAGCTGCTTCACATTACGTCTCCTCACAGTGATAAAACAGTACTATACTGTGAAATTCTTTCAATGATCAATTTTGAATTTCAGTAGGCTATCAAAATAGGTCTTGAATACTTTATGAACCGTGTCTTTCTTGACACAAATGTGTGTTTTATTTTCAGGAGACACTTGCAGGATATATAGTTCTCATTTCTATTGATTCCAGCTGTAAGTACTAACCTAACCTAGGCTATTTGCCTGTTTCTGTAGTTTGGCCCAATCAGCCACCACCTTGGATCTATTCAGGTATATTTGGAAAGAACTGTGTACTTGAGGTATTTTTGGGGTATGCTGTTATATGATTACACAAAGTTTATTTCGTTTTTAGTACAATCTTGAAAATTGCCCATAATCGAGTTCACAGTCGAAATCTTATTTCTGGATGGTTTCCAGTAAAATTTATTGAATTTACCATCTATTTTCCTTTGAAACACTTGACCCTAAAACTACCACGTATGAGTAAATACAAAGGAGTACATCACTCGGATACCACCTTGGGTAGGGAAAAAAAAGTGGTAATTAGAAATACAAGGTTGCACTTTGAATTATCCTTCTCTAATGTTACCTAACCTAGAGACCCATGTCCTACCTAACCTGTGACTAGATACCCCTTGTTGAAAACAAATCTTGAGCGCAATAAATCAAGCATATGAATCATTCTGAAGGGATGCTTAGAATGGCTCAGTGAAGGAATTTTAAGGTTTTAAAATCATGCATGTGGTGGTTCCATAACTACTTTCAAGAGAACCTCTTTGGAAAAAGCAAAGGAGGAAGAAACATCTACATCGTACTTTCTAGAAGGGAACCAAACTTTAACCCAACTGAAAAAGCCTATTGCAAGAATAACAATATATAAGCCTCTCCTACTGATGAACTACATATATGTCATAGGATATGTATAAAGTCAGCATTCAATATTTGCTGGTTCTACCACTGTGAAATTGGACATCATTCGCAATACTGTACAGTACAGAGAACCACATAACGTACTTAATTAGAAATACCACATATTGGACGGTTTTCAAACCAACCACGCTCCTTTGCACCTGGCATGCCTTGTGACGCTTTTCTCTCCACGCAACTCGCTAACTCGGTCTCAGTCTCGCATCGTTTCTCCTCGCATGTGCATCCCCCCCTTCAGTCCTTTTAGTGGAAAATCCGTTGTGATGTAAAAAGAAGCAAAGTCAAAAACCTGTACTTATTCAGTGTGTTTATACTGATTTTAGTATAAAGTGTGATTCGTACATTACACTAACCAACACACCAGTAGATGGCTGCATAGAACTTTGTACGTCAATGGTTGGTAGTGTTATACCGATACTTTTTCTTTCAATTCTTATTGTGGTAGTGTATTCATTGTGTATTAGCATCAGTGTTATATTAACTGATGCATAATACTGTATACAAAATGAGGTACTTTACAGTAGTAATGTAGATATAAGTTATGTGAACGGTGAACTGGAACAGTGCAAGTTGACCTTCCGAAAACAGTGAAAACTTACGAGTGTTATCTTGGATAACTACGGTATGCTATAATGTAGTGATAGTACTGTACATATGTTACAGTAATATATACTACAGTATGAGCAAGCGTTATTCGATAAGAACAACTGTGTTTTCTTGTTACATTATTTGCGTAAAAGTGTGTGTAACGTAGTCTTATCGTGTACCTAGGCAATGGACAGAGAATTGATCCACCCTAGAGCAGCAAGTATTCACGGATTCTCGCTTTTCGCACCTATCTCCGTTAACTAATCCCGGCAAATATCAAGGGCTGACTCTCTATACAACAATAAGTGAAAGGTGGCCAAGGGATCACATGAGTCGACAAAAGTCATCTACCTTCATCTAAAGTCAGATCAGGGTAGGCTGTAACCTTGTCATTACCTGTTAGGTTAAGTCCGGAAGCAGCCCCGTAAATACCACTCTCCAATTTCATATTTAATGTTAATTGATTGGGAGTAAATTGAGACTAAAGACCCAGCTAGGTAACATCAGAAGACCTAATTTAGGTAAAATTGACGTAAACTGTGACCCATATATGACAAATTCGGAGATAATTTGTATTTTTCCTAACCATACAAACCTTAGCTATTTACATAGGGTTTACTTTCGGCGTAGCTGAAATAACGAGCCATTAGAATTTTAACGAGGGAGTATTACCTCCACGCTAGTTAGCAAGGGGGTAGGGGAGTGGTAAATAGCTACCCCTCCCCCCCTCACACACCGGTGAACTGCTTCACTTTACTTAGAGGTAGGACTTGCCTTGGGGGACAGGGCTGGCGGCCAAATATGTGTAAATAGCTAAGGTTTGTACGGCTAGGAAAAATACAAATTATCTCCGAATTTGTCATTTGTTCCGTAACCGAAATACAAACCACGCTATTTACATAGGGTGACTTACCCTTAGGAAGGGTGGAAAGTCCCCAGCCTTACTGGCTTTGGCTTACCCAGGGACTCAGAATCCGAGTGAGCAGCACTCGAGTAAAAGAGTCCCTGCACCTCGCAAGTTTCTTGCTACGCAATAAACGTGCGGCCTACATAAGCTTGTGTGTGGAGGGAAGAAGTGTGACTTGTCCTAGGAAGTCGACCTGAAGTCCTTTAGCTGGAATTCTAGGCTAGGAAGTTCCCAATACCACCTCGTCAGGGTATGGGGGACGCGACAGTATTAACTTAATACTAGGAACACAAGGAAGCATGGTTTACCTGAAGAGGTTTGAGGTCAGCTATGCAGAGAACTCAGGATGCTGCTTTCCCCAAGAGAGGGGAGGATGAAGAAAGAAGTAAGGGCATACATACTTCTTTCATTCATGCAGTCTAAAATCGGATAACAATGCCCTCAACCTTCTGCTGCCTGTCCATTAAGGAGCCTGAGGTTAGATCAGCTGTTGTGTAGGCACCACAGGGCCGATAGAAAATGTAACGAGGCTCCTGTGGGTCACGTCCTGAAGGTAGTGGGCTGTGAAGGTCGTTAGACGCTTCCAGACTCTAGCTTATAGCACCTGCGTCACAGAGTAGTTCCTCTTGAAGGACGTTGCGATGCCTCTGACATCGTGTGCTCTAAGGCGACGTGACGGAGGAGGATCTGTATTCACGGCGTGATGGATGACCCTTTGAGTCCAGGGTGAAAAGGTATTCTTGATGACCCTCCTCTCCATCCTCCCTGTGCTCCCAAACAGGGCTTGCACGTGAGGACGAACTGCAGCTGTTCTTTAAGATAACCCCTCCGACTCCTTACTGGGCATAGTAGGAGAAGGTCTGGGTCATCTGTTACAGAACGGAGACTCGAAATCCTGAAGGAGTCGACCAAAGGTCCGGGACTCCAAGATTTTGAGTTTAGTAACCAACTTAGGGACGAACCTGAATGTTACCTCCACCTATCCTCTTGAATGGGCGACGTCGTACGAAAGACCATGAAGTTCGCTGACACGCTTGGCCGAGGCCAGAGCGAGCAGGAGCACCGTCTTCTAAGACAGGTGACGATCAGAAGCCTGGCGTAATGGTTCCCAAGGAGATCTCTTAAGAGCCCTAAGAGCCCGAACCATGTTCCATGGAGGAGGTCTAACTTTCGACTGGGGGCAGGTAAGTTTGTAGTTTCGTATGAGCGAAGAAAGATCCAGCGAGGAGGAAATGTCTATTCCTTTCAGCCTGAAGGCCAGGCTTAAGGCTGAGCGATAGGCTTCCACCGCCGAGAGCGAAAGGTGCATTTCCTCCAGCCGATATACAATAACTCCGTTATGCTGGAAAAATGGCATCAAGGGGAGGTACCTCTCCCACGACACCAACCACAGAAGACTCTTCACTTCGCCTGGTAGACCCCTGCGGATGACTTTCGCAGGTGCCGAGACATCCGCTCCGCAACTTGTTGCGGAACGCCTCTCTCTGTGAGGAGATGCTGGATGGTCTCCAGGTGTGAAGCTGAAGCGATGCTACGGCTTGTGGTAGATGTTGCAGTTTGGTTGTTTGAGTAGCTCGTGTCGTGGGGGAAGCTCTCTCAGGAGTTCCGTCAGGAGATGCAGAAGATCCGGGAACCACTCTCCATGATGCCACAGCGGAGCTATCAGAGTCATCGACAGGTTGACCGATAGTCTGGTCTTGTTGAGCCCCCTTCTCAACAGACAGAACGGTGGGAAGACATAGACGTCGATGTTGTCCCACTGTGTAGGAAGGCATCTTGGGGTCTGGAACTCGGAGAAGTACAGCGGCAGCTTGAAATTCAAGGCTGTCGCAAACAGGTCCACAAGGTCAGGACTTGTTGGCTACCAGGGGGGGCCAAAGACCACTCGGTACTCTCTATCTGTGAGGCCTTGCTCAGACTGTCGAAGAGCACATTCCTTTGTCCGGAATGAAGCGAGCCGATAGGGTATTGAATGGACGGTTCATCTCAGTATCTCTACTGCAAGATGAGAAAGTTGTCGTTCACGGAGTGACTCGCCAGGGTCTGTTGGAAGTGTTGAAGGGCCAGAATACGGCCTTCATTCCTAGCAAATTGATGTGGAGGTACCGTTCTGGTTCTGACCATAGGCCTGATTCAGGATGAGAAGATCCATTCCCTTGCAAAGGTTTCCGTAGGTCAACTACCACTGCAGGTCCATTCGTTCCACAGGTCCCAAAGGGACCAGAATGTCCGGGGAATCGTTGTCTTGATTCCACCGGGACTTAGGCCGCCGATGCAGGGATCTCATCCTGAGGCGGCCGTTGGAACTAGCCTGGCCAAGGAGGAAAGGTGACCTAGGAGGCATAAACAAGATTGGGCTGGAAGCTCTCCTCGTCTGAGAAAAGGTTCTGCGACTCTCCTCAGCCTTGCTATCCTGTCATCTGATGGGAAGGTTTGGAGATTGGACTCTAATATCATGCCTAGATATACCAGTTGTTGAGATGGAAGCAGAGAAGACTTCTCGAGAATTACCATAATCCCTAGATCTTGGCAAAGTCCCAGAAACTTGTCTCGGTGTCGAAGAAGGGTCGATTCCGAGAGTGCCTGGGATCGAAACACAGCACCTTGAACTGGTATAACTTGTTATCTAGGCCGAATTTCAAGTACTTCCTGGAAGACGGATGGATTGGGATCTGGAAGTACTCGTCCTTCAGATCCAGTGTGCACATGAAGTCTTGTGGTCTCACTACAAGCCTGATTGACTCTGCTGTTCCACGCTGAACGAAGTTTGTTCGACAAACTTGTTCAGGGCTGAGAGGTCGAGACAGGTTTCCAGCCTTCCGACACTTTCTTACAAGAAAGAGTCGACTGAAGAAGCCGGGGGGGGGGGGGGGGGGGGGAGCCGTCGATGACCTTTTGGAGAGCATACTTCTAAAGCATGGTCTCGATTTCTGCCGGAAGGGCTAGCCCCTTTGCCGAACCCATGGCATAGGAGCTCAGCGACGCTGGATTCGCTGTCAGTGGAGGTAGAGATGTAAAGAACGGGACGTGATATCCTAGGCTGATCACGGAGATCGTGCAGGAATCGGCCCCCAGTTGTTGCCACCTGAGCGCGCAACCTTAGGCATCCCCCTACTGGGGACCATGCAGGGGGGTTGCCAATCCTAGCGTTTGCGGCCTTGGCCGCTCCCTCAGGATTAATGCCTCCCCAGGAGGACTTCCCGCCCTTCTTGTCTCTGACAGGAGGGGGCTACTGTTTAAACACCTTGTCTTAGCTGCCGGGGCCGGTTCCGATGTTCTAGGCTGACGAGGCTGTTGTTGTTGAGGCGCTGGAGGCTTGTAGGGCCTGGATGTAAGCGCCTTTGGAGGAGCGAATCATGATTCGACTTTCTCCACCTCTCAGCTGTCCATTCCCCGTCCTTGGGCTCAAAACAAGGTCTTTCCAAGGGTGGAAGAGTGTCTGAGCTTGCCGACATCCATGGTTGGGACTTCCGAGAGGAACCTCTCGGTCACTGCATCTCAATGCTTCAACATCGAGTTTGCCCACAAGTTCGAAACTTGGTGAGCCGGGAAACGATGGTGCTCGTGCCCGAGAGGAGGAAAGTTTCCATGACCTTCCTGGAGCTCTCCTTGGACAAATTCTCGAATCGCAACAGGATGCCCAGAGATCCAAGCCAGACGACCAGCCACGAAGTGGCCCGCATGGCACACTTTGCGGCTTTCTCCAGGCTTAAGATCTCCGAATACGAGAATGTCACCTGCCGGGCGGAGAATTTCTCGAGAAAAAAAAACTCCCTGGATAGCCCCTGCCACGGAATGGTGGAGAGGAAGGGCTAAACCAGGTTCCCCCATGATCTCAAAGTACCTCCTCTGCTGACGGCTGACAGACGCAGTGTCAGCGACTCCCGCTGGGGGGAAGGGAATCAAACGATCCTGAGGAGTAGAGATGATGGGGCCTGCCTGAAAAGAAGGAGAAGAATGTTGCCAAGACCTTTCTGAAGATTCTTCCTGCTCTTGCACGTGCCGTGCTCTGCGTTTACGGGGTGAAGATTGTGATCTGGAAGTACGCGCTCCAGAAGACTCGCCAGGTTACCCGTGTTGCGAAAACCCGACGGGAATCGCGGTTGAAATCGCCCTGGCGCTCGCGCTGTGGTAAATTGTTGGTTCGTGCGCGGGCGAACGTGGGTGCGCCCGCGCAGGCGAAAGTGCGCGTGGGAGTGCAGGTGAGGACGAGCGCTGGCGGTCGGGAGACAGATGGTGCGTAGGCGAGCGATGGCTCACTGACTGGAATCGCGCTGACGCTCGTGCAATGGAAAACCGTTGGTTAGCGCACGAGCATGGGTGCGCATGCGCTTGGGCGCGCGGTCGTAAGGGCGAGCGCAGGCGGCCGGGAGACGGATGGGGCGTAAGCGAACGATGGCGCGTTTTGGCGAGCGATGCTCGTAGGCGGGCGAAGGCACGTTGGCAAGCGATGGCGCGTTGGCGAGCAGTGGCGCGTAGCGACCTATCGCGTACAGGAGAGTTAACGCGTGGGCGCGTAGGAAACCTACGACGATTGAAGCGTTGGCGTGTTGAAAATGCTTGCGCGTAAGGAGAGCCCAGGGTGCCTGTGAGCGCCCGTGCGCTAGCTTAGGTGTCTCCTGGGTGGCGCGGTGTGAAGTGGAAGAGTGCTGGCACGTCGGCGCGCTGGAACTGGAACCGCGCGTGGGCGCGCTTGGCGCGAAACTTCAGAAGGGCGCTGCGAGTCCAGAAGAACCTGTGAGCGCCTGTGCGCTAGCGTAGGAGCTTCTTGAACTGCGCGTGACGAGGCAGGAACCAGGAGATCGTAGGAGCGTAGTTGCGTGGCCAGAAGATATGCGCGGCCAGACGATATCGGCGAGGGTGCAGAACCAGAGAGATCGTCGGCGAGGGAGGAGGCGAAGGAATAAACTCCTTGCCTGCGCCCAGATCCGAAGATCATGGGCGCGTGGGCGAATGTTGGAGCGTATTGCGCACATCAGGAAAGGGGGGCGCAGATGCGCGCTGGCGAGCAGGTGAACTTGGAGTTCAGTGAAGAAATAATCTCCCTGCTTGCGCCCAAATCTGGAGATCGTGGGCGCGAGGGCGAACGTTGGCGAGCATTGCGCACATCAGAAAAGGGCGATCAGATGTGCGCCGGCGAGCAGGCGATCGTGGGCGTTCAGGAGACCGTTGGTGAACATGGCGCGTAGCCGCACAGAAGGTCTCACAAGAGTTGGCGGTCAGGAGATCTACGGCGAGACTCAGCTACAGGAGGTCGCTGGAGTGTTGATTCAGCAGAAGTCTGGTCCATAGCAGGAGAGCATTTGCGAAATACTGCTCGCGAGCGCGCAGGAGAACGAGGTTGCACAGGTAAAAACCTGGCACAAAAAGGACTTACTCACATTGTGAAATAAGCCCTTTGCCCCGAAGGGACCGGTGCCTGTTTGGAAAACTGGGTGGAGTGGCGCCCACTACGCTTTTGCGTCCAGAAACGGAGAAGGAAGACAAGAAGATCTGGCAGGTGTCGGAGGTCGCGAACGAACTGCTAACAGGACTAGCGAAGCAGCTGCAACGGTCTGTTCTCGTCGAGGAGGATCCTCTGCGGCTGAAGATGAAGACGACCACGGACAGGAGCACCATCATCAGTCCTCCGAAGAGGAGTCTCTGTTAGTGAACTCCCCGAGGGGGAGAGACACTCGCAAGAGAGACCGTTGGACTCAGCTGCCCCCTCAAAGGATGTTCGGAGGGGGAAACTGAGCCTTCAGCAACAACAGCAGGTGAGTCCTCCGAAGAGGAGTCTCTATGAGTGTCCTCTCTCGCGAACGAGAGAGGTGAACACTTCGTAGAAGAGACAGGAAGAACTGATGAAGGCGCCCCTAGGACCGTTGGATCAGCAAGCTGACCATAAAGAGTAACCCTCCGAAGAGGAGCTCCTGCAGCTGCTCAGCCCCTTGAGCGTAGCTGCAAGTGCAACCGCTCAGCACCAAGAGCATAATCGCACGAACTCCATGGTCCGGCCTTGCAACCGCTCAGCCCCTTGAGCATGGTTACAAAAGCGGTCGCTGAGCACCAAGAGCATAACCGCCCGAGGACCAGAAAATATTAAGGTAAGAGAAGTTGCCCTCCCTGAAGGGGAAAAAACTCATACCTGGGAAGGGAACCTCCCTCGGAAGGAAAGTTACCCACCCATGAAGGCGAACCTCCTGAGCATTCTAAATGAATTAAGGAGCTGACAGTTGTCACGGGAGAACTTCTAGGAGAAGGGAATACGCCCATGACGAAGTCGTAGAGGAGGAGGCAACAGCAGACTCCCCAGGCCCCAACAGGACAGCTCTGCTTCGTTGGCACATTAGGCAAACGAAAAACTAGATAGTTAACTGTGAAAATAAAACAATTAGTTAACATTTATTCCCCCCGGGGGAACTCCGAAGAGGAACCCCTGAGGGAAAAGAACATAAGAATTACGCACCAGGAATGCGCCCTCCTCCCCCACTGACACTCACGGGAAGGGGGGGAAGGCGGAGAACTGTAACAAATCAGAATTATAACAATTATAATTATGTAATTCATCTAAGAATGTTCACTAATAGTAAAAACGAATGAACCCCGAAGGGAAGCATTCTAAACAGAAGCTGAAAAGTTAACAAATACAATTAGATTTGATTAAAAATAATTGAGACAAAATAAACGGAGAAGCAACTCATCCCGCAACGGGAAGGAAGCTACCATAATACGTAGTAGAACTAAAAGGGGGAACGACCTTAAGGAGAGAGAGAGAGAACGTAGTCAACCAAATTCCCATGATCCCTACGCTGATAGACCAAGTTCCCCGTAGGGAAGGAGGAACAGCGGAGAAACAGATTAATAAATAAAGTCCAGCGATGACGATTCCCCACGGCGCCCGCCGAAGGGAGACCGAAGGACCAAGGGAGATATCGCGACCCATGAAATGTCACCGTGGGGGCCTGGGACCACACGGACATGTTGTCGTACAATTGAGTGGACTTCCTACACACACACACAGCACAAATACTGAAAAATAAACTTACTGTATTTCTATACTCAAATATATACATAAACCTAAGAATGTTTACATATACTGTATATTAAGTATAAGAAAAGTAAGTAATTAAGTAAGACAAAACATTAATGGCTGCCATGTGAGGACGGGACAAGACGTCTGTTCATCGTCCGAGCCAAAAGTGAAGAGAAGCAGTTCACCGGTATGTGAGGAGGGAAGGGGTAGCTAGCTACCACTCCCCTACCCCCTTGCTAACTAGCGCGGGGGTAATACACCCTCGTTAAAATTCTAATGGCTCGTCATTTCAGCTACGCCGAAAGTGAACCCTATGTAAATAGCGTGGTTTGTATTTCGGTTACGGAACAAATGCAATTTTATAAGTAGCGAATAATGTATTTAAGTTCTGTTTGGTAAGTTTCTGTTGCTGATAATCTTACAAGTCATTTTGACTTCTTACATTCATTTCCAATGAATACACTTACATAATCCTTAACACATCCCTACTTGTCTAAAGACACCTATGGCACCATAGATTACAATCAAATACACAGAAGTATCTTTACCTAACCTCTTTACACTGAGTGATTGAAACGTCATGGAGCAACATATCATGAAATATTGAAAAATGACAAATTCGAAGATAATTTGTATTTTTCCTAACCATACAAACCTTAGCTATTTACAAAGGGTATTACTTTTAGCGCAGCTGAAATGACGAGCCAATAGTTTTTAACGAGGGTTAATTACCCCCGCGCTAGTTAGCGGGGGGTGGGGAAGGGTAGCTTGCTACCCCTCCCCCCTCCACACACCGGTGACTTGCTTCACTTTACTTAGAGGTAGGACTTGACTTGGGGGTCAGGGATGGCGGGCACATATGTGTAAATAGCTAAGGTTTGTATGGTTAGGAAAAATACAAATTATCTTCGAATTTGTCATTTGTTCCGTAACCGAAATACAAACCACGCTATTTACAAAGGGTGACTTTACCCCTTAGGAAGGGTGGAAAGTCCCCAGCCTTACTGACTTCGGCTTGCCCGGGGGCTCGATCCCTCAGTGAGCAGCACTAGAGAGAGGGAGCCCCTGTACCTCACAGGTCGAGTGGCCTACATAACCAGTGTGAGGAGGAGAGTGTGACTCGTCCCATGAAGTTGACCTTGAGACCTTCAGATAGGAATTCTAGGATAGGACGTTCCCCATACCACCTCGCCAGGTTATGGGAGACGCAACAGTATTAAGCTTAATACTAGGAGCACAAAGAAGCATGGGTTACCTGCAGAGGTCGAGGTCAGCTATGCGAGGACCAGGATGCTGCTTCCCCAAGAGAGGGAGAATGAAGAAAGAAGTAAGGGTCAGACATACTCTTTCATTCACGCAGACTAAGACCGGGTAACAACGCCCTCAACCTACTGCTACTTGTCCAAAAAGGAGCCTGAGGTTAGACCAGCTGTTGTGCAGCCACCACAGGGCCGATAGAGAACGTATCGAGGCTCCTGTGGGTCACGTCTTGCAGGTAGTGGGCTGTGAAGGTCGTTTGACGCTTCCAGACCCCAGCTTGAAGTACCTGCGTCACAGAGAAGTTTCTCTTGAAGGCCAGGGATGTAGCAATACCCCTGACATCGTGGGCCTGAGGGCGACGTGACGGAGGAGGGTCAGGATTCAGGGCATGGTGGATAACCCTTCGAATCCAAGCTGAGATGGTGTTCCTGGTGACCCTCCTCTTTGTTCTGCCTGTGCTCACAAACAAAGCTCGCACATGAGGACGGACTGCAGCCGTTCTCTTCAAGTAGTACCTCAGACACCTCACTGGGCATAGTAGCAGCTGGTCTGGGTCGTTTGTTACAGAACGGAGACTCGCGATCCTGAAAGAGTCGAACCGAGGATCCGGCACTCCAGGATTCTGAGTCTTGGCCACAAACTCAGGGACGAACCTGAACATTACCTCCCCCCATCCCCTTGAATGGGCGATGTCGTACGAGAGACCATGAAGTTCACTAACTCGCTTGGCCGAGGCCAAGGCGAGTAGGAAAGCCGTCTTCCAAGACAGGTGGCGATCGGAGGCCTGGCGTAATGGCTCGAAGGGAGGTCTCTTGAGAGACCTGAGGACTCGAACCACGTTCCAAGGAGGGGGTCTCACTTCCGACTGGGGGCAGGTAAGCTCATAGCTACGTATAAGTAAAGAGAGTTCTAGCGACGAAGAAATATCCACGCCCTTCAATCTGAAGGCCAAGCTTAAGGCTAAGCGATAGCCTTTCACCGCCGAGACAGAAAGGCGCATTTCTTCTCGCAGATACACAAGGAAGTCCGCTATTGCTGGAATAGTGGCATCGAGTGGAGAGATACCCCTTCCACGACACCAACCACAAAAGACTCTCCACTTCGCTTGGTAGACTCCCTCAGAGGACCTTCGCAGGTGCCGAGACATTCTCTCCGCAACCTGTTGCGAAAAGCCTCTCTCCGCGAGGAGACGCTGGATAGTCTCCAGGCGTGAAGCCGAAGCGAGGCTACGGCCCTGTGAGGGACACCGGAGTGGGGTTGTCTGAGAAGCTCGTGTCGTGGAGGAAGCTCCCTTGGGAGTTCCGTCAAGAGTTGCAGAAGGTCCGGAAACCATTCCGCGTGATGCCATAGCGGAGCTACTAGAGTCATGGAACAGTTGACCGATAGTCTGGTCCTGTTGAGCACCCTTCTCATCCGACAGAATGGTGGGAAGGCGTACACGTCGATGTTGTCCCACCGTTGCTGGAAAGCATCTTGCCAGAGTGCCTTGGGGTCCGGGACTGGTGAGCAGTACAGGGGCAGCTTGAAGTTCAAGGCTGTCGCGAACAAGTCCACCGTCGGGGAACCCCACAAAGTCAGGACTTTGTTGGCTATCTGAGGATCCAAAGACCACTCGGTACTCACTATCTGCGAAGCCCTGCTCAGACTGTCGGCGAGCACATTCCTCTTGCCAGGAATGAAGCGAGCTGATAGTGTTATCGAGTGGGTTTCGGTCGACCTCAGAGTCTCTACTGCAAGATGGGATAGCTGTTGCGAAAAAGTGCCTCCCTGCTTGTTGATATAAGCCACTACCGTGGTGTTGTCGCTCATCACCACCACGGAGTGACCCGCCAGGGACCGTTGGAACTGCTGAAGAGCCAGAAAGACGGCCTTCAATTCTAGCAGGTTGATGTGTAGGCACTTTTCTGATTCTGACCAAAGGCCTGAGGCCCTCTGGTTCAGAACGTGCGCCCCCCACCCTTCTTTTGACGCGTCCGAAAACAGAGTTAATTCCGGGGGGAGGACGAGAAGACTCACTCCCTTCCGCAGGTTCTCGTCGGCCAGCCACCACCGCAAGTCCGTCTGTTCCAGAGACCCCATTGGGATCAGAATGTCCGGGGAATCGGATCCTTGATTCCACCGGGACTTGAGCCGCCATTGAAGGGATCTCATCCTGAGGTGGCTGTTTGGAACCAGACGGGCCAGGGAGGATAGGTGGCCTAAGAGACGCAACCACGATTGGGCGGGGAGTTCTTTTCGCCTGAGGAAAGGCTCCGCCACCCTCCTCAGCCTTGCTATCCGGTCGTCTGATGGAAAGGCTTTGTGGAGATTGGTGTCTATTAGCATGCCTAGATAAACCAGTCGTTGGGACGGCTGCAGAGAGGACTTCTCGAGGTTTACCACGATCCCCAGATCCTGGCAAAGATCCAGAAGCCTGTCTCGGTGCCGAAGAAGGGTCGACTCCAAGTCTGCTAGGATCAGCCAATCGTCTAGGTAACGAAGGAGACGAATGCCGTTCCTGTGCGCCCAAGATGAAATCAGGGTGAACACACTGGTGAACACCTGAGGAGCTGTGGAGAGACCGAAACACAGCACCTTGAACTGGTAGATCTTGTTGTCTAGGCAGAATCTCAGGTACTTCCTGGAAGACGGATGGATTGGGATCTGGAAGTACGCGTCCTTTAGATCCAGTGTACACATGAAGTCTTGTGGTCTCACCGCACGTCTGACCGTGTCTGCTGTCTCCATGCTGAACCGGGTTTGTTTGACAAACCTGTTCAGAGCTGAGAGATCGATGACGGGTCTCCAGCCTCCAGTAGCCTTCTTTACCAGAAAGAGTCGACTGAAGAAGCCTGGGGAGCCGTCCACGACCTCCTGGAGAGCACCCTTCTCGAACATGGTCTCGACTTCGGCCTGAAGGGCCAGCCCCTTTGCCGATCCCATGGCATAGGAGCTCAACGACACTGGATTCGCTGTCAGGGGAGGTTGAGATGACGTGAACGGGACGCGATAACCTTGGCCGATCACTGAGACCGTCCAAGCATCGGCCCCGTGTTGCTGCCACCTGCGGACGCAACGCTGAAGGCATCCCCCCACAGGTGGACACGCAGGGGGACTGCCACCCCTAGGGCTTGCGGCCGCGGCCGCCACCCCTAGGAGTCTTGCCTCCCCTGGAGGACTTACCGCCCCTCTTGACCTTGGCTGGAAAGGGCTGGGGCTTAGACACCACTTTCTTAGCTGCCTGTGCCTGTTTGGGAGCCTTACGAGGCTGTTGCTGCTGTTGTGGTGGGGCTGGAGGCTTATAGGGCCGAGTTGTAAGGGCCCTGTGGAGGAGGGAGTCCGTGCTGGATTTCCTCCACCTCTCAGCCGTTCGCTCCAAGTCTTGAGGCTCAAACAGGCTCTCTCCCAGAAGGGAAGCATGTCGGAGCCTACACACATCTACGGCGGGGACCTTCGGATGGAATCTCTCGGACACAGCATCGCGACGCTTCAACACCGAGTTGGCCCACAGGGTGGTAACCTGGTGCGCCAAAAACTCGATGGAGCGGGTGCCCGAGAGCAAGAAGGTCTCTAGGGCCTTCCTATTGGTCTCCTTGGACAAGTCCTCCGATCGCAATAGGATGCCCAGAGATCCTAGCCAGAAGTCCAGCCACGAAGTGGCCTGCATGGCACACTTAGCGACCTTCTCGTGGTTAAGGATCTCCGCCGCCGAGAACGACACCTGCCGGGCAGAGAGTTTCTCCAGGGGAACTCCCTTCGCCAGCTCCTCCACAGAGTGATGGAGAGGAAGAGCTAGGTTGTGCTCACCCAGGATCTCGAAATACCTCCTCTGCTGAAGGCGAGGAGGAGGGATAAGCTTGTTCCCGGCAGTGGAACGACTGGAGGAGGCAAGAAGTGCGAGCTGAGCGTTGGCCCTAGCTCTGGCACTCTTCATCCCCCGAGACCAGGGCAGAGCTGCACTGGTCTTAGGGGCCTTCCGAACGTCAAACACTTCATCCAGAATCGTGTCTTTGCCTTCACGGGGGGCAATGACTGGATCCGTAAGTCTGTTAAGTGTCCTTATCAGGCTTAGGACCTGCCAGAAGTCATGTTCGGACTCTTGCTGTTCTCCTCCCTGCGGGCTGGCAGCTAAGTCTCCTGCCCCAGGAATCTCTTCCTGGGGTGACACGCGGACATTCCCCTGGGTAGTCGTGGGTTCCTGACGAATCCTTGCAGAGGATTTAGGGACGGTCTTGGAATCCTTGGGTTCCTTCCTGGGAGGGATACAGGATCCCAACAACGAGGTTCGAGGGGCCCCTTCCTCACGAGACGATTCTCCTGCCTGAAGCGAAGTCTCCCCCCATGGTGCCGAGGGGAAGACTACCGCCCCACTGGACTCACCTGAGGACGGAAAGGCCTCGTCCACGGGAGAAGGAGATAGTACTCGTGCAGGAGAAGGGACCTTCGAGACCGACCTCTTGGGAACCAACTTCGCCCTAGGGGAAGTCACCACGAAGTCCACTCCTCTCTTTCTCTTCAGCGTAGGAGAGACAGCCGCTGGTTTGTCACCCTGGCCGGCGAGTGCTGGTTTCATAACCCTCACTAATGCCCGTGCCAGCGGACCAAACCAAGTCTGCTGCTCCAAGGACACAGAGTCCGAAATCCTCGCTAAAGAGAAAGGGATCGGGCGATCCTTTGGAGTGGACACGACGGTACCTGCCTGAAAAGAAGGTGGGGAAGAATGCTGTACTGACCTGTCTTCGTCCTGCACTACCAACCTGTGCTTGGATGGAGGTGATCCCGAGTGCCGTCTAGGAGCACGCGTCCCTGCTGGTACCACCGGCTGTGGAATTCGCCGCGAACGATGGTCGCGCGAAGGCGAATGGTCGCGCGGGAGTGCGGGCGAGCGATCGCGCGGGCGCGCAAGTGGATGATCGCGCGGGCGCGCAGGCGAGTGGGCGCGAGGGTGGGCAGGTGAATGAACACGTGTCCGAGGTGACGAACGCAAGCGTTGGCGCGACGGCGAGGGATCGTGCTGCCGCGTAGGTGAGGAAGATCGCTGGCGATGTAGATCCACAGGCGATCGATGACGAGCTGGTGAGTGCAGTCGCTCAAGTTGGCGATGGCGCGATGTGGTATGTCGACGCACTGGTGTGCGATGGTGAGCAGCATGCGCAGGTGAATGACCGCGTAATGGTAAGCGATGGCGAGCAGCATGTGCAGGTGAATGATCGCGTGATAGGGTGCGATGGTGATCAGCATCCGCAGGAGGGCGATCGTTCAGGGTTGTGCGATGAGGAGCAGCATGCGTAAGCGGGCGATCGTTCAGGGTTGTGCGATGGCGAGCAGCATGCGCAGGTGAATGATCGCGTGATGGGGTGCGATGGTGATCAGCATCCGCAGGAGGGCGATCGTTCAGGGTTGTGCGATGAGGAGCAGCATGCGTAAGCGGGCGATCGTGCAGGGTCGTGCGATGGCGAGCTGCATGCGCAGGAGGAAGATCGTGCAATGGCGAGCGATGGCGAGCGGCATGTGCAGGCGGGCGATCGCGCGATGGCGAGCTAGAAGCTGGCGAACCATGTTCCTTCAGGAGCGTTGGAGAACGTCGGTGCGTTCGTTGTCGCTGTTGAATAGGCGATACTAAGATCGCCTGTGCGCGCTGGCAAGCAGGTGAACGCTGGCGAGGAGGTAATCGCTGGCGTGTAGGTGATCGCTGGCGAGCTGGTGATCGCTGGCGAGCAGAAGGTCGACGCGTGTCCTGTGAGAGGACAGCTGGTGCGGCGCGTTCACGAGCAGGAACGGGAAGATCGCTGGCGCGTTGGTGAACATGTGTTTCTGACACGCGCAGCACGATGTTGCGTAGCCACAGGACCAGGCAGATGGTGAGCAGGGAGTTCAGCAGGAACTAAAGGGTGGTCAGAGACCGCAGGGCGATGGTCCTCAAATGAGCGCTGACGCTCGGAAGAGAGCTGACGAGCAGGAGAGCGCTGGCGAGGGGGGCGAACATCAGGAGAGAGCCGACGAGCAGGTGAGCGTCGGCGAGCAGGAGATCGTCGACGAGCAGGAGAGCGCTGGCGAGCAGGAGATCGCTGGCGAACAGGTGAGCGCTGGCGAGCAGGAGAGCGCTGGCGAGCAGGAAAGCGCTTGTGCGTTAGCACTGCTCGCGTAAGGGAAGAATCCCGTAGCCCCGAAGGGACCGTTGCCCGTTGGGTGACGAGTTCTCCAGAAGGCGAAGATCCGGCAGGAGATGGCGAGCGGTCTGCAGAGAGGTTCAAGGAGGGCGGAGCAGTAGGTTGAGGCTGACAAGGAGAGTCCCCCCCCGGAGGACGAAGACCCAAAAAGGCGTCTCTTAGTCCCCCTGTAAGGGGAAGGGAGGCCCTTGTGGCGTAGAGGGCGGTGCGCCTTACGGCGGAGGCGGCCTCGGGGGAGATCGTCGGGACCATTGGTCCTCCGAAGGGGAGTCTCCGTCAAAACACTTCCCTCAGAAGGAAGCTGAGCAGCAGCCGAGACCGAAGGACTCACTTCCCCCTTCGAAGGATGTACGGAAGGAGGAGGAGAACCTTGAGCACCATCACCAGCAACAGCACCTGCGGCGGAAGGCCCAGCCACGTCGGAGGCCTCTGTCACCACGACGTCGACAATAGACAGAGGGTCTACCTCTGCTACCACCGGCGACTGCTTAACAGCTCTCCCCAACGAGACAAGGTCAATAAGAGCGACCCTGGAGGGCAAGCCCTTAAGCCCCAGGGACGACCAAATCTGTAAAAGATCATCACTGGATAAGGCATTATCATTATCAATAACCTCCCCCGGAGGAGGAGGGGGAACCGCCTCGCTATGGGAGGCGACGCCCTCTCCCCCAACCGAAGGTAGGGAAACAGAACAAGGGCCTGCGCTCCCACTCGGACGACTCTCCTTAGGAGGCGGCCGAGGGGGAGCTTCGGAGGAGGTTTGGGCGGCGGAAGAAGAGTCCCGAGAACCTTCCTCCTTCAAGGCTAACCCCGGAGGAGAACGGTCTCTCTTGGACTTCTTCTTACGCCGACGGCCAAACCTCTCCCACTGGGAGGCAGACCACTCCCTACACTCACGGCACGTTATCCTGGTCACACCGTCGGCCCCGACATTGAGGGCAGAGGGTGTGTGGATCCGTATTAACGTCCGACATGAAAGTCCCACAAGGACGGCCGGCAACTCCAGGGCATGTACGCATAGTAAAGAAAATAACTGAAGGTCAACTACCAACCAACACACACGCTGAAAAGAAAAAGCAGAAAATTAAAGGCTGTCACGAAGGCGATGAGGAGACACGTCTGATCACCGCAGAGCCAAAAGTGAAGTGGAGCAAGTCACCGGTGTGTGGAGGGGGGAGGGGTAGCAAGCTACCCTTCCCCACCCCCCCGCTAACTAGCGCGGGGGTAATTAACCCTCGTTAAAAACTATTGGCTCGTCATTTCAGCTGCGCTAAAAGTAATACCCTTTGTAAATAGCGTGGTTTGTATTTCGGTTACGGAACAATTATATATTTCCTAATTATTCAAAAACAAAAATCAAAGTAACACAGCTTTCAGCATTAATATGCACATGAAATATGATGACTGATGTAAATTTTGAATTAATGAGATACAGTTGTCGCAAATAGATTCTGACATTTAAGAGAGCGTTTCTTACTCCAGAGTCATCAACCAACATAGTTTGAGTTGTTGCCAAGATCAAAGGGTAGGCTACTTGTGCATCTTCAAAGTGATATCACTTGCCAAAGTAACTACTGTAATCAGCAATGGACTTTGCCATCTTGGTTTTTGTTTGGTGGCAGTTCCCAGTCACTTTGTTATTCTTATCTTTAGAATAATGTACTTAAATTTTAGTATACCATAAAGTCTTGATTTTATTCAAGAAATGAAACTTTATGATAACTCATGTTATGATTTGCTTTTACAGTACTTGAACATTCAATTCTGTCAAAATTGGCTGGTTAACTAATCACACATACCCATACATTTAGGGTACAATGCTAGGGGAATACAATGGAGGGGGTTAGTTATGGAAGCAAGCACAATGACTTGTGGCACTATAGAGGAGGCTCGCTTCAACACTCCTACACCCACATACAAACTATAATCGGATCCTTATACCTAGGTTAGGTTAGGATGCATCCAGTATGGCGTTTACATCTTTATGTGTTTAACATCCATAAACCCTGATTTTCCACAATTGCTCCCATTATTATTACTCTTATTAACAGTATATATGTGTTAAAATGGGTTAATCACCTAATTCCAATAAAAATGAATGTCAAATGCAAAAGTTATATCAGAATCTTTAATAAAAATAAAAGAACTCTAGGCCTACTTCACAAACCTATCAACATACAAGATTAAAAGCAAATTTCATCAAACCGTAAGATATCGTAAATAAAAAAGGGTAAAATTACCGCAGAGATAACCCTTTGGTCAAAATTACTTGAAAATCTTCAATCCAGTCACTTGAAAGATTTAGAAACAACACTAAACCACTGATTAACTAACAAAATTACATTCTTCTAAACCAGTCACAATTGGCTATTCCCAAAGTCCTCACTATGAAGAAGACAGGACATAAAATATAGTAGACTGAACACTTATTTACATAAATAAGAGTGTAATTTGTCACACCCTAACTATCTTAAAAACTGTGTTCGGGGTAGAAATTACATATCATACTGTAGTTAAAATAGTTTTCCTACAAAAGTCCAAACATAAATTATAAAGGCAATTCATATAGTAGGCTACAGTGTTTACTTTTTACCAGCATCTCTTGTGTTTGGGGCATTGGCTATCTTACAATGATAGCGCACTTCACCATTTCCAATTTTCTCCACCAAAATATCCCAGTTTATCAATATAGTCATTATGGCTAATAAGGCAGTTACAAGGGAAACAAAATTAAATAGGTTACATCACTAAAAAGTACTGAGACATCTATAGTTTCTTTTTGGTAAATAATAGTTTTATGGGTAAATTTATAGAAAAACACGGGACAACATTTCTAAGATAAAAAAAAACTTTTAAACAGTAAATGATGTGCTTTCAACGAATTTGACGTTTATTTCCAATGCAAATAAGCTTTTCTACCATTATGGACACCCCCTTCTCAAAGGACACAAGGGGGAACCTGGGATTTTGGGTGTTCGAAGAGGAAACAACGTGATTAACACTTGTGAGATTTTTAAGAGTAAAGAACCTAACAAACCCACCTAACCTAACTTAGTAGTTCCCAGGTCACAACCCATAGCCAGGCCGGGAACCCCCTTTCCAGGTCACAACACATGATTAGTTAACACTTTTGACATTTGTAAAAAGGGTACATAACCTAACAAACCCACCAAACCTAGTAGTTCCCCAGTTACAACCCCTAGCCAGGGGTCAAGCCCACGGAGACCCCTTCGCGGGTCACAAAGTAAAAGTTAATCACAAATAAATCCTTGCCATGAGATTGACACCTACATCTCCTTTTTTGTCTTAGCAATCTGCATAGAAGTGTTGCAATAGGAAATGTGCTTGTTTTCCCTAAAAGCTAAGTCATAATTGCACTTGGGACACTAACCTTTGAGGGATAACACGATGAGCTTTTAAAGAATTATTCACTACACCCAGAATACTGTGGAACTTGGCTATAGCATCGAAATAGCAAAAGGAATAGCCATTACACGTTGTTATTTTGAGCTCCATAAGGCTCATCCAACACACATAGCTAGAAAGGAACTGAAGCGTTGGAGAAAACGTTTTGTGTCACTTAACTGCCTATGTCACACTCCAGTGTACATATGTGCCCAAACATGGTAAACTTCATCATATGGTAGGCATGGTACAAGAATGACGTTTGTACGCCAGAAGTATAAAATCGACATGAAGCAACACGGAGGCGAGATTGTGAGCAAAAATATAAACTCGTAATCGCGCACGAACACCATGCACAAATGCACTAAGGGGAGCAGAATGTAAACAAAAATGAATTAAACATTTCAGGGGATGAGAATCCCATTATTTTGTGCGATTTTTCCTGGATTTATTATAACTCCCAGAGAATAATGTATAGAGAATAAAAGGTTAGTTTTACCATATTTATCGATTCATGTTAAAATTTTCCTCCACCTAAAACCCATGGTTCCCACTGGGTGAGCCCCATTACCGTAGAATATATTAGGGTACAGTATATCTACTTATTTGAGAGGGAAACAGAGGTCGTTTTCGAAGAAAACGCGAGTTTTTCAATGTACAGTATACCAATATTTCTTACTAGTAAAGTTAAAGTTTGTCCCGTGTTTTTCTATAATAATACCGTTTTTTTCCAAACATGATTAGACACACCTTTCTGTAATGTACAACATTTGTACTTTATATTAAGTTGAATGACTCATATTATGGTTTTATTCAAGCATTTACAGGGTAGCAATACACCCAAAGACCCACCAGTGTACAAGCCCATCTCCCTCTAAGCTTGGACCAGGTAATGGCTGCTGATGGCTATCAGGCAGTCCTACATAACCTACAAAACC
Source organism: Palaemon carinicauda (assembly GCF_036898095.1). NCBI lineage: Eukaryota > Metazoa > Arthropoda > Malacostraca > Decapoda > Palaemonidae > Palaemon > Palaemon carinicauda. The sequence goes on from NC_090753.1 coordinate 60,831,251, forward strand.
CTAATAATTGTGAAATGCTGATAATCCCATTAGGTTATCACAATTACATTTGTGTGTAGATTAAGAAAAAAAAATTGTTAAAAGAGGTTTACTCACGTACAAAGACCTTTGATGTCTATTCTATAAATTCATATGATGCAAATGTAAAATCTTGTTCATATATGCAACACAATTCTCATTTTACTTTCCTTACTTTACTTTAAGGGTTGCTTTCCTGGTCCTATACTGGAGGGGAACCCTACTCTCTACAGGCGCTTCACAATCAGTTTACCGTATGCATTCAGCATTTCACACCACATAGGAATAAGTACAGTGCCGAGGAACATCTTATATCATTACACTACTAATTATCACTGAGAAGCATCCTTACACCCCTTGGTACAAGATTTTTAAAGTACTTTGTGCAAAAGAGCCATTGTATAATAACTGAGAGGCAAGGTAAATACAACTAACCTTTATTAAACAATTATCGAGTTTATATACGAGGACTTCAGGGCAAGAAAGTCACAAAAATTCATACATAACCAAACATAAGCTAGCTTACACAGGTTGGTCTCTTAACAGTGCAGGGAAGAGAGAGTATTAAGATAAAAAGGCAAAACCATTACAGTGTACACGTGTATGAAACACGTGCGATACAACTATCTGCAAATAGGTATTCTGAGAAATATTCTTTGAAGATCACTTGTTCCCTCTCTCTACTCTTCCGGGTCGACAAAATACCATAAAAATCGTTCAAACACCATGAAAATAAATTAATAAAACATATTTAAAAAATACTGCATCCTCACGTAACATAGGTCATCTGGCTCCAATCAGCAATTTTGAATCCACAACCTAACCTAAATGTCTACACCAGAAATCATATAAAAATGGTAGAACAGATAAATTTACAATGAGATGTATGTATGACGATGGCTGACCAAGAATACGACAGTGTAAGGGAGGTCGCGGGAGGGCATTACCCCTCCCCCAGTTAGGTAAGTAGTTAAGGACACGTCTTGTAAGTTAGGTTGGGGTTAGGCGGGGAAGTCGAGGTTAGTTAATGTCCATTTTTTATGACTCCTGGAGAAACTGGTAGCTGATATACAAAGGCTCTTTTACAATAATCTTAATTGATAATAATTTGCGAGGATGAAGACATAACGAAATAAGATTTGAAATGTTCTTTCTTACATGTGGCAACATTAATAAATCAAGAATTTACGTTAGGTGCACAAGTAAATTTAAACCACATTCGAGTAATAGCCTGTAAGCCTGGAAATTTGTTGTTGCATTGGATGGTGATAAACTAAAGTAACAGAAATCAATATTAGTATGTAATATTCGGAATATAAATATTTATGTTATTAAAGCAAATATAAGGTTATAATCAAGTCTTAAATTAAATAATCCAATCCCAGGATTAATTCGAGGGACAATTTACGAGTCACTTACCTTAGAACTAATCTCTAACCTCCAACGATGATCTTGTTACAGGACTATTCCAATTGCATTCGAACAAATCTTACACAGAATCAATATGAATCACAAGCACAAAATTATTATATTCGGATAACGTAACTGTAATATAAATTAGAATAACAGCAAAGCGAAACGCCCTCTGCCGCTCTGCGCATGCGCAATCGTCTGTAAATGCCAGATGGCACTAATTCCTTCATTATTTCTTACGTTAAATGCTGAGTATTTAAATTGATTAAAACATCTTAATAATTGTTATAAATTAATAAAACGTGATGAAAATAACACATCAACTGGAATAACTATAAGGTTGATTTATATTATATAGTCCAGTGCCTCTACTATAATTTATTCACGAGTGATTTCCCTCTTCGTGGACAAGACGACCACCTTGCATAGAGTCCCCTTTTATACAAAATTAACTCAGAGAGAGAGAGAGAGAGAGAGAGAGAGAGAGAGAGAGAGAGAGGTGGAAACTGTGAGATTGTGATAAGAGAATATCCTTAAATATGAAACATTTTGCAATGGATGGTTTGATTGATGGCAATATTAATGATAAAAGTGATTATGCAAACGTACTCAAATGTGAAGCATTTCAATGCACACAAACTTACATAAGAATTATTTATTATTATTATTATTATTATTATTATTATTATTATTATTATTATTATTATTATTATTATTATTATTATTATTACTTGATAAGCTACAGCCCTAGTTGGAAAAGCAGAATGCTATAAGCCCAGGAGCTCCAACAGGGAAAATAGTAGTGAGGAAAGGAAACAAGGAAAAATAACATTTATAAGAAGAGTAACAACATAAAATAAACATCTCCTATATAAGCTGTAAAAACATTAACAAAACAAGAGGAAGAGAAATAAGATAGAATAGTGTGCCCGAGTGTATCCTCAAGCAAGAGAACTCTAACCCAAGACAGTGGAAGACCATGGTACAGAGGCTATGGCACTACCCAAGACTAGACAAAAGTAAAGGAAAAGAAGTCGTCGACGGGGTGTGAAAGGTTTTAGATCTGACAGAAAATATAAAGAAAGAAGAGATAACTTTTCCCAATAGTTGCTCGAGTTTTTTCCGCAATGAAACAGATCTTTGACATTTTCTTTTCTTGTCGAAAGATGGAGGCAAAAAGTCTTTTTCTGAATGGGAACTTTTATTAACATTTTTCTAAGGTTGTCTCTCTCTAATTTTAATTCGGATTTTACCCAATGTTCTCTACTTTAATTTTTCTTGTTATTTCGCCTTTCATTTTATTTCCTTGTCCCTTACTCGTATGTCTTCAGTTCGTACGGGTGTGGACGTGTGTTTCAGTGCTCTGTATCGAATCTGGCTTTAAACGGAATCATTGTGTATCTCGTTGTTTATACTAAGAAAAATCTCTTTGTGGGTGTTTGCTAGTGTTGATATTAGTGAAATATAGTGCTAAAAATCAGTGGTTTCCTTGTATGTGAGGTCTGTAGTGAAAGGCCTGACCCAGCATTTTTGCGTTGGGGTGGGGCTACTTGAAAAGTTCATTGAAAAATGATTCAATATGCCCGTCTTTAGAAAACGAAAAGGAAGACGTATTCCCGAGAATGATCTCGGTCTATTTATGACTGAAATTGACGAGGTACTCACAAGAAGGGAGGAAAGTATAATGGCAGCAGCTTATGAAGAATGTGATGACGGAGGCAATCGTGGCATGTGTGGGCACTGTGAGTCCTATGTCGATGATGGGATGCAATGCGATCAATGCCGAAGATGGTACCATGATGAAGTAGCTTGCTCTAATTTAAGGGATGGTTCAAGTACTCTTTTAAAAAGCAGGAACATCATTTATAAATGTCCAAAATGTGTTGAGTCTGCATGTGTTGATGACATAACGAGACTAAGCATCATCATAGAAGAGATGAAGGTAAATGTACAACAACAGATGTCTGGTTTTATGGATATGATAACTGCTCAATACACTGATATGCGTCAAGAAATTGTCGAGCTGAAAGAGAAACTTATGGAATACGAAAAAGAGAATGTGACCAAGACTACATATGCAAGTAAGTTGAAATCAAGAAACACTTTGGTTATAAAATCTACGGAGGAAAATAAGAAGGCTTCAGATATCAAGAAAACTATCATGAAGAAGATAACCACGAATGTCGAACAGGTCAAAACCTCTAAACAAGGCCACTTGGTAGTTAATTTTGCGGATAAAACTGGGTTAGAAAAGGCTAAAAATGACTTAGAGGAGGTCAAGAATGACATTAAGGTAGAAGTAAATAAAAAGGATATACTTAAACCGAAGATCAAGGTCTGCAATATTGATGAAAATGAAGATGATATAATTGCCAGTATAATGGAGAAGAATGAATGGTTGAATGATATATGTGAAAATGAAGAAGACTTTAAATTGATCATTAAGTTTAAATCAAGACAAAGCGGTAAATTACACGTCATTATAAAGTGTAGTCCAACTATCAGGAAAGTCTTCCGTAAAAGAGATGATAGAGTATATACCACGCTTGGAGGATGCTGTAAAATCTATGATTCCTACAATGTATTTCAGTGTTATAAATGCCATAGAATTTGGTCATACTGCTGAAAATTGTAGCAAGACTCAGGTATGTGCCAAGTGTAGCCAGGATCATCGAACCACGGATTGTAATGTAAATACGTTAAAGTGTCATAACTGCACATTGAGGAATTACAATGATACGAATCATAGGACATATGATGATAACTGTAAAGTATACAAGGAGGAGCTTACCAGGATAAAAAATAGAACCGATCATGGAGTCTAGCCCATTGGTTAAGTGTGGTCTGATAAATATTCAATCGGTGGGGAATAAAACCTTAGAGATTAGAAATCTTATTAACGAAATGGAATTAGATTTATGCTTATTAACGGAAACTTGGTTGCAGGGAAATATTAGTGATAACTCAAAGATTCAGGAGATGACGCCGTGTACTCATGATTTCTATCACGTACCAAGAAAGGACAAAACTGGAGGAGTGGGTGTCTTTGTGTCGAAAACTTTCTCTAGGGTTTCTATCATGAATGAAATGGTATTTGAAACGTTTGAATATATCTGTTTAAAACTGACAAGAAACAATAAGGTATTGAATATAATATCATTATATAGACCACCAGCGAGTAATATGACTAAATTCATTGAAGAATTTAGTATTCTTGTGGGTGTGGTGGACGATATTAAAAATACATTAATTGGTGGAGACTTTAACTGTTGGGTAGATGATGAAAATGATAATAAGGCTAAAGAACTCAATGAAGTATTTGAGATGTTTAATTTAATAAACAGTGTTTTGGTATCAACGTCAGTAGGTGGTCATACACTCGACTTGTCATATGTGGAAAAGACTCAGACCTGATAAAAAACCTTGAAGTGGAACCAGACTTTGAGATCTCAAAAACACATAAACTCATCACCTTTAATGTTAATATAAATTGCACCAGAGTATTGAAAAAATGGATCACATATAGGGAACGGGAAAATTTTGATGCTGAGAATTTTATTGAAGCTAGTGTAGCACAAATGTCTTGTGTGAACACACAATGTGAACATATGGTAGACATAGAATGTGTTGGGTGCTATACCAAGAAATACAACGACAATTTTGGAAAAATGTACGATACCATGTGTCCCATAAAGAACAATGCGACTTGTTAAAGGTTATGAGAGAGATGAAGAATACATATTGTGGAAACGACCCTTTCCCAAACAGTTCAATAAGTGAAGCTCCAAACAAACAAGTCGTATATAATATTTACCTGAACATAATTAACCTAAGTATATCGCAATCCTGTTTTCCTAGCTGTGAAAAAACTGCGTTGATCAAACCAATTTACAAAGGGAAAGGTAATGTAAACGAGCTAAATTCATATAGGCCCATTTCAAATTTATCCTACATGTCAAAGCTTATTGAAAAAGTCATAAGTGAGCAATTGTGGGCGCATATTGACGAGTTAGAGGTATTCCCGGAAAATCAATCGGCCTACAGAGCTAATCATTCTACAGAAACTACTTTGTGCTCAATAATGAATGATATGATAGGTCTTCTTGATGGGGGAAAGTGTGGAATTTTAATTATGTTAGATCTTAGTGCTGCTTTTGACACTGTTGTGCACGAGTACTTACTTGACGACTTAAAGTCTATTGGAGTGACTGAGGAAGCACTGAAATTTTTGCGGAGTTACTTAGTGAACAGGAAGACTATGGTAGAAGTTTCTGGAAACCAATCCAATGAGAGAATTCTTATGAAGGTGTACCACAGGGTAGTGTCCTGGGCCCTATCTTGTTTAACATATATACTGTCGAGCTATCACACATCTTGAAAAAACAAAAAGTGGGTTTTAAACTATATGCAGATGATACTCAGTTTTACCTCTCAATTTCAACAACACAAGATACAGGGAAGAAAATTGATGAGATAATGACTGAAATAAAAACATGGATGCAGAGGAAAAAGCTCAAATTAAATGATGATAAAACAGAATGTATGTTTTTCGGCACAAGGGTGGCTTTGAAGAATTACCAGTTAATTCAAAGTATAAAAATTGGTGATGCTGATGTTGGGATTGTGCCTGTTGTGAAAAATTTGGGTGTACTGATAGACTGTAATTTGTCAATGAAGGACCAAATTGTGAACACAGTGAAAGTGTGTAACTATCACCTGAGAAACATAGCAATTATTAGAAAATATTTAACAGAGGGCAGTACAAAAATTTTAGTGGTGAGTCATGTAATATCAAGGCTTGATTATTGCAATTCTCTGTACTACAAATTGCCCAATACACTACTAAGGAAGCTTCAAAATGTGCAAAACCGGGCGGCTAGACTGATAAAAGGCATTAAATTTCGGGAGAGAATAACTCCTGCACTGATCGATCTACATTGGTTACCTGTTAAGGCTAGGATTGAATTTAAAATTTGCTTGTTGACTCACAAAGCACTTAAGGTGATAAGCCTAAATATCTTCGTGATTGCTTGATCCCCTACCCTGAAGCTACCAGCGCCACTGTAAGAGTTAGACATGCAGATGACCCACATAGACTATTCGAAATTAGTGTGAATCATGCAATAGGAGGAAGAACGTTCAGTTATGCTGCACCGAGACTCTTTAACGACCTTCCACTCGATGTCAAGAATAGCACAAATGTGGCTGCCTTCAAGAAAAACCTGAAGACTTATCTTTTTAGAAAGTGTTATAATAGTGACCTGAAAACTATTAAGACTGAATACAAATGCTAGCGAAATAACTGATAACGATACAGAGCAAAATATTAACTGGAAAGGAATTATTTTTTCATACACCAAGGCCCGCCTGAACACACCTTTAGTGTTTGATGGAGGGCGAGAAATAAACCTCTAAAAGTAAAAGTAAAAGTAAGTTACTCGTAACTTTCATTTTATGTTTTCTTTAGATTTTAGTTTAGTTGGCGGTGACGTCTTTGTCTGGTGATTACCAGACTGGGATTCGAGTCCTGCTCAAATTCGTTAGTTTCTTTGGTCGCTGCAACCTCGCCATCCTTAAGTGTTAAGTATTGGGGGTTTTGGGGAGCTTATAGGTCTATCTGCTGAGTCATCAGCAGCCATTGCTTGCCTCTCCTTGGTCCTAGCTTGGTTGGAGAGAGGGTTTGGGAGCTGATCATATGTAATATGGTCAGCCTCTAGGGCATTGTCTTGCTTGATAGGGTGACGTCACTGTCCCTTACCTCTGCCATTCATAAGTAGCCTTTAAACCTTGTGAAAAAATATACAAGATTTCACTTTGAATATAATCACTGTATAATTTCTTGTTTATAAAATCAAGTGGTTTTTATTTATAATCAGTAGACCTACATTAAATCATGCTCAACAATTCAGAATGCTCTCCCATTATATACTTAATTATTCTCCTATCAACAATGAAGTTCATACAAAAAAAAGAAAATACATTCAACAAGGCAACTCTCTCTCTCTCTCTCTCTCTCTCTCTCTCTCTCTCTCTCTCTCTCTCTCTCTCTCTCTCTCTCTCTCTCTCTTTGAAACGTATCCTACTGTAGGGACCCTGCCCTCCTGAGACTTTTACGAGCCACAATAGGATTGAAGAAGTAGTCTCGTCTTTTTCCAAATGTGAAGAATTTGTCTCGGCGAAAAAGAAAACGAAAAATAATAATACTTTTCCTTCATATATATTGCTGATAGCCATATTATGAAAAATAGCCCGGCGAGGAAAGGAAACAAGGAAATAAATAAACTGCAAGAAAAGTAACAACAATCAAAATAAAATATTTTAAGATCATCAGCAACATTAAATTAGATCTATCACATAAAAACTATAAAAACTATAAAAACAAGAGGAAGAGAAAAAAGATAGAAATAGCGTACCCTTGGGTATCCCCAAGCAAGAGAACGCTATAAATTTAATGAATGTGGAAGATGAAAACAAACATAACAGAGTAATATGAGACTTGATACATACATACATATACCAGGGCACTTCCCCCAATTTTGGGGGGTAGCCAACACCAACAAATGAAACAAAACAAAAAAGGGGACCTCTACTCTCTACGTTCCTCCAGCCTAACAAGGGACTCAACCGAGTTCAGCTGGTACTGCTAGGGTGCCACAGCCCACCCTCCCCCGTTATCCACCACAGATGAAGCTTCATAATGCTGAGTCCCCTACTGCTGCTACCTCCGCGGTCATCTAAGGCACCGGAGGCAGCAGCAGGGCCTACCGGAACTGCGTCACAATCGCTCGCCATTCATTCCTATTTCTATTTCTAGAGACATGATAGAGTTAGTTTAAGGCTGTGTATTTTAGAGAAAGTGACTATAAAGGATATAACGAAGACAATTGAGATGTTGGAAACAGGAGACACTTCTCAATTTTTTTTTAATGAGGCGCATTAGCACCGACTCGCTGGGGTGCCCTTTTAGCTCGGAAAAGTTTCCTACTAGCTGATTGGTTGGACAAAATAATTCTAACCAATCAGCTAGCAGCAAATTTTCCGAGCTAAAAGTTTATCCTGCAAGTCAGTGCAAATGCTCCTCACTAAAATAGATTAACTATAGTGTTTCCTTGTTCCAACATCTCAATTGTCTTCGTTATATCCTTTATAGCCACTTCTAGGAGAAGGAAACTCCAAAATCAAACCCCTGTTCTCTAATCTTGGGTAGTGCCATAGCCTCTGTACCATGGTCTTCCGCTATCTTGGGTTAGAGTTCTCTTGCTTGAAAATCCACTTGGGCACACTATTCTATTTTGTTTCTCTTCCTCTTATTATTTTGAAGTTTTAATAGTTTATATATGAAAGATCTATTTTAATGTTATTATTGTTCTTAATTTTCTCTTGTAGCTTACTTCCTTTCCTTACTGGGCTATTTTCCCAATTGGAGCCCCTGGGCTTACAGCATCCTGCTTTTCCAACTAGGGTTATAGCTTAGCAAGTAGTAATAGTAATAATAATTATGTATGAATTATAGGAGATTAAGATATGAGATAAACACAATACGCATGAAAATACTAAACTCAGCTGATGAATTTCCACAAATATCTAAAGCAAAATAGAGCAAAAGAATCCTAACTCAAAACTAATTTTGGTTCGTTAAAATTAATCCCACGGAAACCACACGTTTGTGAAAAGCCATCTACGATGATAAAGAATCTTTTAAATAACACCTCCCCCCCCCAACACACACAACGCATTGGTTTATTTATTGACGGTACGTAGTTAGTTATAAAGCATCTTTCACAGAGGGAGTCATTGAGTTTATCATTCATTATTCATTCTTTTCGCGAGATATGTAATCTCCTCTATTTAATAAAGAGCGAGTGTCTGAATATGTATGTATGTATGTATGTATGTATATATATATATATATATATATATATATATATATATATATATATATATATATATATATATATATATATATATATATATTACTGATCACGGCCCCATCCCCCGGGTAGGGGGGAGAGGAAATAGACATACCCTAGTGAGAGAGAGAGAGAGAGAGGGGGGGGGGGGAGCTGTGTGTGCATATCTATCTTGATATTCAGACGGGTCACGTACACTAGTCAAGGACTAATCAAGGTACTATTAGTTAAGTTCACAAGGTCAGTGACACCTGGGAGCAAAAAAAAAAAAAAAAAAAAAAAAATCTGTTATAGATGACATTCTTTGAGAAAGAGAATCTTGAACTGAAAGTCTCTTTTGTTTCTTTTATGTGACTGATTCAAAGGTTTAAAGGCCGCTCATGAATGGCAGAGGCAAAGGAAATTGCCCTATCAAGCACCACAATGTCCTAAAGACTAACAATATATTCATATGATCTGCGCCCAAGGCCCCTCTCCACTCAAGCTAGGACTAAGGAGGGACAGGCAATGGCTGCTGATGACTCAGCAAATAGAATTAAAGACTCCCTCAAACCCCCTATCCTTAGCTCACAAAGAGGGTGAGGTTGCAGCGACTAAAGAAACTAACGAGTTTGAGCGGGACTCGGACCCCAGTCTGGCGTTCACCAGTCAGGGACGTTATCACCTCGGCCACCACAACCATAATAACCGCAGCCGAAACATGACACCTTTTATTTATTCCTTCTGTCCTATTACAGACATTAAGATAGTAACTGCTTTCAGAATAACTAAACATATACACTGTTAAAAATTTGCCGTAAAAAACGGTAAAAATCCTGGAATAAATGTTCCCAGGCATTTACCGTTTTCAAAACGGATATATTGACGTAAAGGAGTGATGTTACGATTGCTAACCCGTATTAGATACTTTACAAAGTATAGTAAAATTACGGTCGCCTGTATTTTACTGAAATACGATTGAGAACAGTATATTTTTACGGAGAATTTCCGATTAAAATTACGCTTTTTATAACAGCGAATAGAGATGTACTCGAAGTACAGGCAAAATACCCGGCAAAATACATAAAATACAATCAACTACATAATAATATTATTATTACGCAATCTATATAACCTTAACGTACACTCTTCGAAATTTTCTGTAAAAATATAGTCCCCAGCCGTATTTCAGTAAAATCCAGGCGACCGTAGTTTTACCCTACTTTGTTATAATCTTTTGTGGATTGGTGACCGTGATATCAGTCCTTTAAGTCAATATATCGGTTTTTAAAACGGTAAAAATCGTTGAATAAATGTTGCCAGGTATTTACTATCTTTTTAATGGAAATTTTTAATAGTGTTATATTATGAATAACTTACTTTACTATCATAGGAATGATAATTTTGCAGTAAGATGATTCTCCCCAATAGTGAAATCATCGTGTAAACAATTCCAACTCGTACCTGTAAAGAAAAGAAAAATAAAGTTCATTTTCTTTCAACAAACGTTCTTGATATAAGCAAACATGATGTTAAAGAGGCGCAAACATATTTATGTGATATTATCATTATATCTCTGTTTGTTTTCAATGTTCGAAACGCAGACAGGATGAATCGACGATCATACCTTGGCAGGCAATTACATAAGCCACGCACACAAACAGGGGGTAAAACATAACCTCCTTCCAATTTCGTTGGCGGAGGTAATAATCCAAGAAAGTGTGGGGTTTGTGTGTTAAACGAATCTCCCGTATAGGGCCGTGAGGCGGCTAAAGTAATTGTAGTTCTCTGTCCAGGGTTCTGTCTGGACAGAAAACCACATTACCACTATACTAGCCTAATGGCTAGTACAGTGGTAACGTGTTTGCCTAGCATTCACATGGCGGCAGATCGATCCCAGCCCGGTGTAAAGGATTCAAGTTACCCCCCGTTTCAAATTACCCCCCGGTAACTTGAAACCGGTTTCAGATTACCGGGGGGGTAGTTTGAAACCGGTTTCAAGTTACCCCCTCTGTTTTCAAGTTACCCCCTCATCAGAATGATAAATAATTCATGTGACATCGCAAATATGTATCATGCATTTATTGTTGGCTTCGCAGCAGTAGGAAAAGTAGTTTAATCTGGTATCTAAGACCAAAAATTGTGTATTAGTGAATTATATGACACGTTAAAAGTCACAGATTGTAATTCAAGGTTCTGTGATAAAGGCGAGGTAAAATTTTATTTTGTTTCTGTTCGTGTGATTGTTGATAATTTCGTATTTAAGACCTAAAGTGTCATATAATTCCCTAATTCACAATATTTGAAGTTACAGACTTTCATTTAAGGTTTAGTGATCACGGCGAGGTAAAACTTTATTTTATTTCAGTGTGCGCGTGATTGTCGAGATTTTATTATTTTTTTTTAATTTTTAATTAACTGGCCTTATCTTTCAATTAAACACAAACTATGACGCATCTAACTTTATACAAAACAATTATTAAGTAAAAAAAGATAGATATTACCCGTAAAAATATTTGAAATCAAAACCATCATAATGAACCCTGTTTTAGCATTACATGGAAAAAAATATTTACTAGATTAAATATTAAGAAAAAAAAAAATGGGAAAATGGTAATGAAATTGTTAAATTTGGAATTGACCAAACAATCAAAGGTGTCACAGATGCAGCCAACTTATAAAAAACGACTTTGTTTCAGATTTGCAAGGTAAATTGGGTCAAGGGTATTAAGCATACTGATAACATTATAAAGGAAGACATGAAAATGGTCTGAATGAACTAATTTATTGAATCTTTTGTGATAGCACTAACTTCATCTGACGAAGTCACCATAACCACGTTTGCTAATATAACCTTTGTTGTAAAGAAATTAATTTTGTCGATTAATTAAATAAATTCTAAAACAATACAATCACCTACGTAAATATACCATATTAAACATAGTTAATTAAATCCTTTGTAAAGAATCCTGTCTTTTAATAATCAATCAAAATTGAGAAATGAATTCATTTGATATCAAAATTAAGATTATTTCTATTAGTATGATAATCGTTTTTATAACAATTTTGCTATTTGTTATATTTAAGAGTTTCAACTTGTCACCACGTGGTTGCAAACAAAAAGAACGAAGGAAACAATTTAGGGAGAGTATCAAATTAAAGGATTATATTCTTAGACCGTTCAAATCCGGGTGAATGACTTATTAGTTGACCCTTTTCTCCTATTCTTGGCTCGCCCATAGATTAAAGCGGCTAAGCCAGGTGTGCTTTGAAAATGACCAAAGAGAACTGGCAATGCCGCTGTTGGGCTCCGAGTTTGCTCTTAAAATGGTTTGACCATACCCATAGTTGCAATATAACAATAGAACTCCTTGTGTCCATATATCTCTTTGTTTATTCATTTATTCTGTCACTGATAATGCATAGTAACTTCGTAGTATTTGGAGGCTAGCTCAAATATAAATTACTAACATGCATGTCGTCGTGCAGACAGAATTAACGTTGTGTAAGCTACTGTTAGCTCGATTCATTTTAAACCAGAGGACATTAAAGATGGTATGAAGTCTCGATTACTAGGTATTGCTGTTTTGTCATTTGATGAAATGAGTAATAAGAAAGAATGGAGCTATGACAAAGGGGCAGAAGTGTTATATAAACCGCATGGAAATGTACAGGTGACCATGTGGCGAGGTCTTTTTTTTCTTTATGATACATTTCAGGTAAAATTCTTAAACATTTATGACACCGTTTTTCAATAATTTTCCATTTCGAGATCAACAACAGAGAAAAAAAATCCATACACGAATCCATCACTTACTATTCTGGAAGATGGTTTAAATAGGATTTGATTTAGCCCATGATAACACACAGCTGCCTGCCTTTAGGCTAAAATCAGTAACAACAGTTGTGAGATTAACACAAGTTGTGTTCATTGTCATCCATAAAGGGCTATAAAGTGTAACGACTTTTCCGTAGTCCAGGTGTTTTCGTATACAAACAACCAATGTAAGTACAGTAGAAGCAAACAGCATGTACTGTACCATGTTTTATTAAAACTGTTATAATTGCTTACAATCTTTTTATTAAAAGTGTCAATTATTTACAGATATCATGAATGATATAGTATTTACAACATACATACAAATACATATACATGTATTATATGTATATATATATATATATATATATATATATATATATATATATATATATATATATATATATATATATTGTATATATATATATATTGTATATATATACTGTATATATATATATATATATATATATATATATATATATATATATATATATATATATATATATATATATATACATATATGTATACATATATACTTATGATTAATATGTTGATTATACCTTATACAATATTTGCTTGCAATATAATTATGAAATATTTCAAATAATGGACAAAAATAACCGTCAAAATCAAATTTCACCTCGTCTTCCTGTCTCGGTCAAATATGCGCCCATGACTGATAATGGAATATCCGACATTTATTAGCTAAGATATAAACATAAGACGGATAAAGGCTGGATATTAATAAACGATACCAATAGGTGAAACAGTACATGTATATACATATTACCTAATGATTGTGTTGACCCTGAT
>NC_090753.1:60849688-60852188 GCF_036898095.1 Palaemon carinicauda
CAAAGGTAATTTCATACCTACATTTCATGGAAGTCGACTAATTAGCCTATATTATCTCAAGACATTTGTAGGAATGATTGGAACCAAACTCAATTTCACACTTTAATTTTGTGAAAGTCAATTTGAGAGAGAGAGAGAGAGAGAGAGAGAGAGAGAGAGAGAGAGAGAGAGAGAGGATGAGTTGTTCCTGCAAGTAAAAACATTTAATGTATCATTGAATCGGGAAAAATATTCATTTCCTGACAGGCATTACATTCGGGTAAACAACCTGTATCGGCAGTTCGAAATATATTTCCCCAAATTTGCATAGATCTAATCAATTCGACAAATTTAAACACCATTGACAATTCACAATTTCATCTACATGTAAATAACTTGGAGCTGACTGAAATGAATGATCCGCCTCTTCTGGAAATGTATAACTACGTGTCATATATTCCTGGGGGGAGTTCGTGAATACGTATTCATACATTGCTTTTCTGCTTTTACTCCTTGTGATACATTTCGTGCAACTTCACAAACAATGGTCAGATTTTGTAAACTAACATTGCCTGCTGTTTGCATAACGGTTTATTTAAAAAAAAAAAAATTTGTTCTTTTTGTCACTGATAAATTCAAAGTGGGTTCTGTTTCAAGTTACGATTATTATTATTATTATTATTGTTGTTGTTGTTGTTAATTAAGGAGGGTTGTGATGGCTGTTGTGGTAACGTCCTTGACTTGTGATCGCCAGACTGGGGTTCGAGTCCCACTCAACTTGTTAGTTCCTTTGATGGCTGAAACCTCATCATCCTTGTTAGCTAAGGATGGGGCGTTTTGGGGAGTTTACAGGTCTATCTGCTGAGTCATCAGCAGCCATTGCCTGGCCCTCCTTGGTCCTAGCTCGGGTGCTGATCATATGTATATATGGTCTGTCTCTAGGGCGATGTCACTATCCCTTGCCTCTGTCATTCATGAGCGACCTTTAAACCTTTAAACCAGCGAAAACGGATCAAATCATTAGTAATAGAAATTATTACTATGGGTGGTATCTTGATATTGTGTGTTGGTTATATTACCGTTTTTTCTTTGTTATATTTAGTGGTTCTTTCTGGGCGGTATCCATTGCAGGGGGGGAGGGGGGCACCATGGGTTACCTGAGGTCCATTTACTTAAAAGCTTCCTGACAAAGAGAAAGAGAAAGTCCCTTTTCGCTTTGTAATTCTATTCTGTAATACTTTTTTTTCTTATTCATTTTCTTGGAGTTTTGTCCTGAGGAAATATTTCGGTGTTTTAGATTTAACGGAATTTACATCAGGATTTATTGTTTACATTTTAACTGAGTTTGATTTGTATTTAAATGTATTTCTCTCCAGTTAGTTAATCAATAAGAATAATTTTAGATTTGTTTTTATTTATGCTACTTATTTATTTACAGGCTAAATAAATGTAATTTTTTTATCCATTTAGTTTATCGCTTGTCAAGGAAGTTGATTTTTTAAAAATCTTTTACTTTAATATATATTATCCGATATTGAATTAATGAAGATATCAGGTTTGGTTTTTATTTTATTTACTTATTTATCTTATTTACAGACAAAACAAAAGCGAGTTTTTTTATCCTGTTAGTTCATCTTTTGTCAAAAGAATTTGTTTTTTTTTAAATCTTTTAATGTAATGTAAATTTTTCGAAATTTAATTTCTTCGATATTTGGAATAAATTAGATTTTAAATAAGTTATTCCAAGTTTATTTCTTTACCTTGATAATTAAACAATTGTGAATCGAAAAGTATTTATTTAAGAATTTTCATCACTCAGATTTGCATAAAGAATATTTCATTATTATTAGTTTAATAAATTCTGGAATACTCGACATCAGGACAGATATTCTCAGGAAATGTAGAACGTTGTTCTAAATACTAAATATTTTTAGATGATTTGTTATAGCTGTTTATTAATTCCAAACTAAAATATGAATTTTGGCTGTTCTATATCATTCCAAAATTTTCGAAATTTGAATTATTTATTTAGTTGCCTAAATATGTAGGGTGTAATATGTGTAAATATATGTAAATTGTCATTATAAAGGCTTTATTAAAACCTTTAGAATTTAGAAACCTTCTAGGTGCAAATCAACAACCAGAAATACTCAAAATCATGTAATAAATTTCTAATACCAAGAAAGTGTTATTCCACGGCTAGAATTCTGATTCGATTAAATCATTTTTTTTATAAAGTAATCTTTCTAACTCCCATCATAAATTATCAAACTGTTAGCATTTGGACTCGCGGCACATATCACTTTTATATTTTGAACCCATTAGGGAAAATTTGTGTTGTAAGTATAGACAATGTCCAATTCTTAATTGAAAACTGAATGTATGTTTTTTAGATTAAATTGATGTGATTTTACCAAAAAAAAAAAAAAAAGCTAATATGATCGTACATATTATTATTGTTGTTGTTGTTGTTTTATTATTATTATTATTATTATTATTATTATTATTATTATTATTATTG
>NC_090753.1:60854688-60864688 GCF_036898095.1 Palaemon carinicauda
AAGACATTTGTTTGTTTTCAATTTTGCATTTGAGAGATACTTTCACATCAAAATCCTTTTTCTGAGTCGTTTTAAAGCTTAAAGGCCGCTCATGAATGGCAGAGGAAAGGACAATAACATTGCCCTATCAAGCAGGACAATACCCTAGAGACTAACCATATGTACGTATGATCAGTACCGAAACCCCCTCTCCACCCAAGCTAGGACCAAGGATGGCCAGGTAATGGCTGCTGATGACTCAGCAGATAGACCTATATCCTCCCAAACCCCCCGGGATCCTTAGCTGACAAGGATGGTGAGGTTGCAGCCACCAAGGAACTAATGAGTTTTAGTGATACAGGAACCCTAGGGCTGCTGATGACTTAACAGATAGACTTATAGGCTTCCAGAACCCCCCCCCCCCACCCTCACTCAATCCATAGCTCACAAGATGGTGAGGTTACAGCGACCAAAGTAGCTAACGATAGTGAGCGGGACTCGAACCCCAGTCTGGCAATCACCAGTCAGGGACGTTACCGCATCGGCCTCCACAACAAGAGTAACATTTGAATTTTAGAAGACATTCGCTGCCAGAAGACGTTTAAAGATGCTATTAACTCCTTGCAAAGAAACAATAACGCTTCAGAAACTTTTAATTACGATATTTTCATTGTTAATTAATTTTCCTCCAGGTTTAAAATTCTTTTCGCAGATGGAAATCCCTGTGACGAGATTATTATTATTATTATTATTATTATTATTATTATTATTATTATTATTATTATTATTATTATTACTAGCCAAGCCACAACCCTAGTTGGAAAAGCAAGATGCTATAAGCCCAAGGGATCCAGCAGGGAGAAATAGCCCAGTGAGGAGAAGAAACATGGAAATAAATAAACGATATAAGTAATGAAAAGTTAAAATAAAATATTTATAAAACATTAACAATATTAAAACAGATAATATATATATATATATATATATATATATGTATATATATATATATATATATATATATATATATATATATATATATATATATATATATATATATATATATATTACGAAACTGGTCAGTACTTGATCCTAAGTCTCAATATAATTCTCCCTCTGGTTATTTTACATCTGAGCATCACAATTCCCTGTGAGTTTACGCGCACTCGCACACACACACACACACACACACACACACACATATATATATATATATATATATTCTATATATACGTATGTGTTTGTTTTTGTAAATAATTTTACAACAAACAAATGCATGTAGTGTCATCTGGTCGTTTTGTTTCTTTACACTTTTACTAAATAGTTCTATTAAAGGTCCTTTAAGAGAGCCATCAAATCCTTGCCAAAGTTTAGAGCCATTATGATAACCTCAGGAAGTTAATGCAATTAAAAATTTACTTCTTAAACTTTCCATTCCTTATTACTTCCGTACTGATCAGATCGAAGGTGTTGTCCACTAAAGTTCTTTGCCTTTCTTCCGAATCTTTTTTTTTTCCAACCAGTGTGTTTGATATGTTTACTTTCTTATTCAAACTCCTTTCTCTTTATCTCCGCCAACGAAGTTGGGAGGAAGTTATGCTTTACCCCCTGTTTGCGTTTTGTGTTTGTTTGTTTGTTTGTGAACAGCTTCCTGGCCACAGTTTTAATCGTAGGTTAATGAAGCTTGCAGGGATTACCTGCTATGCAGAAACCTGGAAATGTTTAAATTTGGAAACTCATGGTCAAATGTCAAGGTCACGATCAAGCAAAATGTCCTATTCACGTAATCGGCCATAAGTTTAGACATTGCTGTCACATAGACTTCAAACTTGATTCATATTTTAGTGTATGAAAATCCTCGCCAATTAATACATGCTACGGTCAAAGGTCAAGGTCGAGAAATAGGCTGCTGCGGCTGAGGTCTGCACTCTATTGATTGCCCTTTAGTTGTTGAATGGATTCAAGTCGAACTTGGTAAATAGACAGCCTCCATAATTCGTTTATGATTCATTGAACTTGTCATAACTCTTGTTAGACGTTTGTAGATATTTGAAGATATTAAGTACAAAGAAATACTGTCATCCCTATTTCTTCATGGAGGGAGATAGCCTCTCCCAGTCTTTCCTTATCTGCGTTGTAAGTCATTTGCTGTTCAAGGAATCTCGTTCTTGTTTTATAAGGATGGCCAAATATGCATTACATACAACTGTCTGTTTACCTGTCTGTTAGTCTTTATGTCACACTTATCTTGTTGCTACTGGTCTTGTTTGAAAGGATATTTTCTTATATATCTCACAAAGGTAGACCATCATCTGCCTGTCAATGTTCGTAACTGAGTTTTCCATCTTTCCTTTATTGTTGCAACTTCGACAGGATTGAAAGATTTCAGGTAAACTTGGTAAAAGGTTAAAATATGAAGCATAGATTAACATGAACGATTTCTGTCTTCTGTCCTTTTGGGGGAGAAAACAAAAATTGCTTAAAAATATCAATCTAATTTCACCGTCTGTTAAAATATTAAGTAAATAATTCCTTCACCTTTATGCTGAAACAATTTCTCTTAATTTCTTTCAAGGTTCACTTTTGTCCCACAGCTAGTTTGTCGTGCTTAACTTATCATCATACAGTAACTCCATCCTACGTGGTTGAAAGGCTCAGTCGAACTAAATCTAGATATAGATCACCGATTGCCTGACTGTGTATCTGCCTAACCATCAGTGGGTGTGTCAATTTTACCACGTCAACCCGTTTAAATGGTTGAAAGGGGTTGTAGTCGCTCTTGGTGCAGTGTTAGATCTTTATATGTAGGACACAGGAAGGGAGACATTATGACTTTCATGTCATTATGTGATGTTTGTCCCGATGACTGTATTTTGCAAAGACTTTGTTTAGTGCCGTTCCATTCTCTATCTGCCAAGCATTTCATCACTTTTAATGGCTGCTTATGAATGGCAGAGGCAAGGGACAGTGATATTGCCCTATCAAGCAGGACAATGCCTTAGAGACTTGACTATATACATCAGCGCCCAAGCCCCCTCTCCAAGCTAGGACCAAGGAGGGCTAGGCAGTGGCCGCTGATGACTCAGCAGGTAGACCTACAAGCTCCCCCAAATCTCCCATCCTTAGCTCACAAGAATGGTAGGTTGAAGCGACCAAAGGAACTAACGAGTTTGAGCGGGACTCGGACCCCACTTCTTGGATAGTTAGTCCCTTAACTATTCCCATAATTATTTTACCTTATCAAACTAGCTTTTTAATAATATGTATATATTTACAACAACAACAATAATAAATGCATCCGTTTCTAGTCCACTGCAGCACAAAGGCCTCAGACGTGTCAATTCAAATCTGGTGCTTGGCCCGTTTTCATCACCACGCTGTCCACTGCGGATTGGTGATGGAATATTTTCATCGGATTCCTCATCGCAAACCAACCTAGTATTGATGACCATGACTAGTACTTCCTTGCTGATCATGGCGATACACAAAACCTTTCGTCCCGTTAAGGTATCCCCACTCAGAAAGGTGTGTGTATATATATATATATATATATATGTGTGTGTGTGTGTGTGTGTGTGTGTGTGTGTGTATGTATGTATGTATGTATGTGTGTTAATCTGAATCTGTATGTATGTATTTTTTACAGATAAAGAGTAAGTAATTGAATTTAGTTATTATCAGTACAATGAAGACATTTTAATCCCTAGAGAGAGAGAGAGAGAGAGAGAGAGAGAGAGAGAGAGAGAGAGAGAGAGAGAGAGAGAGAGGAAAATGTGTTGATAACAAAGATCAATAGAAGAGGGTAGGACCATTTCTACTGTACGACTCTTCGTCCACCTTCGAACCGTCGTCCGCATATCCCCCCCGCCCCCTACATTTTTCAATTTCCCTTCTCACCTTGAATCCAAGCCTATTTTCAAATCGCATCATTTTCTTCTTCATATTAATATCTTTGGAATTAAATATATTTGGGTACCAATAACAATAATATTAATTATAAATCTTCATTTCATCAAAAGCTTATATATTCTATAAATGGTCATAACTCCTATATTGTATAGATGGTCTTAACTCCTGTTTTTTCTTTGATACACTCACACACACACACACTCTCTCTCTCTCTCTCTCTCTCTCTCTCTCTCTCTCTCTCTCTCTCTCTCTCTCTCTCTCTCTCTCTCTCTTTCAACATCATGATGGTAGTCAGTTAGAGATGTCACGAGCAAAGTTAGGAACCGCGAAAGTTTTTTTTTTATATCTTTAAATGATAATAGATACTGTATAAATATGCAGACATGACAGCATTTATGTTTAATAGCAAACACACACGCATATTACACACACACACACACACACACACACACACACACACACATATATATATATATATATATATATATATATATATATATATATATATATATATATATATATATATATATATATATATATATATATATATCAGCCATTACTAGTCCACTGCAGAACAAAGGCCTCAGACGTGTCCTTACATTTTATGGTCTTTCTGCGCCATCATATACCCGGAAACATTCTTAGTTGGTCAATCCATTGTCTTTTCTTCCTTCCCCTGCTGCTTTTACAATCTCCAGGGACCCATTCTGTCATTCTTAATGTCCATCTCTTGGCTGTTATTTTAATTATATGTCCTTCCCATGTCAATTTTTTGTTGTTTGAATAACCTGTACTTCAGCTTGCTCTCGTATCCATGTTGTTATTTTCCTTTCTTCTAGCTTTATTCCCATTGTAATTCTATTTGATATGCAAATATCTCATGTTCTAAGGCTTTAGTATAGCACCAAGTTTGTGATACATAAGTTAATACTGGTAGGACTGTCTCATTAAATACTGTTCCTTTTAGAGAAAGTGGTATATATATGTATATATATAACGGATTTTGAGCAAAGCGAAAAATCTATTTTTGGGTGAGATGGCCATGTTGTCCTGATGGAAGTTCCTATAGGGTAGCTTCCTAGAGTATATTACAACTACGGCGATATTCCCAGAGAATATACCTTAAGGTACCCAGAATTCTAACTCCTGGAGCGAATATCCCTAATGAAAGGGATATCGAGACATATCGGAGGACGTATTCTTGACACGCCACATGGCAATCTGCACCCCAAACAGAGATAACACATCGAGGGGTCAATTGGCAAGAAACGAAAACGGGAAAGAAAAAGGGGGAGCCGCTCCCAAGGCTCCCTCTTCTCCAGTTTCGTAAGCGTGCCTGGCGCCAATCCTGGCGCCATCTGTATTCCTTGTAGCGTACACGAGGTGCTACAGATACTGTATGTAGGGAGGGGTCCTACAGCCCTTTCATAGAAAGGGAAGGGCGGGTCCATCAGGACGACATGGCCATCTCACCCAAAAATAGATTTTTCGCTTCGCTCAAAATCCGTTTTTTTGGGCTCAAGCCATGTCGTCCTGATGGAAGTATACCAGAGCATTACTGTATCTGTGGATTCTCAGAACGTGCCGTACTCCCCGGAGGTAATTTTTCCCGGTCGACTAGACCTAGAGACCTAAGATGTTACCGTTATACATCTTTTCAACTAACCATAAACCATGTTAGAGCTTCCTGCCCCCTACAGGGAAGAGTCCTACTAGACTCTGGAAAAGTCTCGAAGAGTACATATACATATGTATGAATACCAGGCAAGCTAATATAGTGGTCTCACCCTATATTAAGTACAGCATAGTTTGTAAAGAACCACTGCGTCAATTTGAAATATCGACCAGTTCTCCGCACAATACTTGTATTGGACAAAGGTTTATATCCGCATAGGAGGAAACTTGTAAAGCCGCCACCGTCCCCTTCTGGGATGGAGTCCTCCCGTTAAGGGAAAGCATAAACCAATGCAACATAGCTTGCATACAGGAACAATCTATTAGAATTATCCCAGATAAATATACATAGAATGAATGCTCAATTATATCAATAAATTGACACAGGTGAAGGAGACGCAAGGTTCTCAAGAACAAGTTTATTGATAGACAATAAACAGACAGGTTAACAACAATTCTATATATATATATACATATATATATATATATATATATATATATATATATATATATATATATATATATATATATAAGAAGAGGATAACCAAAACTTTAAGCATAAGTCTGATAGTAAACAGAAACTTGTTTATCTGAAAGAAAAACATTAGTGCCACTTTTAACATACCGAGGTATGAAGGTCAGAAAAGTCTGTATTACTAATCAGTTACATTAGCGTTAGAAACGCGCGGCACACATGTCTGCACTTATGCTAGGTTCACCTTTGGAAGTGGAACAGTCAACGTGGGCACCTCAGTGCCCTCACTTAGTTTGTAGCACAGTATGTAACTACACACTCACCCTGGAATTAATTGTCCCAATTAAAACCACTGTTCCTCGCAGAGTTAAACAGCAGGGTTAACGATGCAACCCACTGCTACCACAGAACTCTTTAGTTGCTCCACTTGCTTCGCATAGTGGCGAAAGAACACTCTGGAAGACTTCCAGCCAGTGTATGAACGAAGATGTTCAAAATCCATACAATTAAGGAAATTTAAGGATGAAGCAACTTTCCTCGGATCGTGACCTGCGGGTGTACTGTCAGGATCCGCTCTGCGAATAAAATATGTGATTCTCGCCCTGAGTTGATTCAGTGATAAATTTGAGCCTGATGTTTCTCCCCTGAATAGTTGACCACCCTTGAAGTCTGAAGTTCTATGAAGATAGACCTTTAGGCATTCTACTGGACATAGACATGCATCTTCTTTCAGAGGGCAGATTCTCCAGGGACCCCACCTGTTGGTGGGTAACTCATTCTTGGTGAGAAACGTGGGATCCGGAAACAGGTTCAGTTCTCCCCCATCCGGGAACTGAACACGACCTTCCTCTCTCGAGAGGGCTACAATCTCACTAACCCTGGCCCCGGACGCGAGTGGAAATAGGAAAATAACTTTTTGGGTCAAATCCATTAACGCACCCTCCTCATTGCTCCACAGAGAAGCGAAATGAAGAACTTTGTCTAAAGACCATGAAATGGGCTTTGGAGGTGCTGAAGGTCTGAGCCTAGCGCAGGCTTTCAGAACTTTATTGCTTTCTAATAGATTTGCACTTATTTTCCTCTAGGAAGTCTATGCTGGCTTTCGAAATCCCGAAACGCTTTCTCACCGCTAGGGAGAGAAAATCATGAGCTGCAGGATCCGGGTTTTCTGTAATGAAGCGCAGACAGTCGACTTCTGGACTCGCTGGGTCAGAACTGGATCTGGTAGCGGTACAAACTTCAGCCGTAGTTCCAATGCCAGGGGGAACCACACGCTGTTCGGCCACTTGTGGGCCACTATTGCCGCTACCCCCCTTGAAGGATCTCAGTTTGTTGAGGACCCTCAACAGAAGGTTGTGAGGAGGAAACAGATAAATCCTGGACCATCTGTTCCAGTCGAGGGACATCGCGTCCACTGCTTCCGCTAAGGGGTCCTCGTACGGGGACACATACAGGGGCAACTTCTTGTTGTCTTTCGTCGCAAAGAGGTCTATCTGCAGTTCTGGGACTTGATTCAGAATGAAGGAGAATGATCCTGCGTCTAAGGACCATTCCGACTCTATCGGTGTGAACCTGGATAGAGCGTCTGCTGTCACATTGCGGACTCCTTGAAGGTGAACTGCCGACAGGTACTACTTCTTCTTTTCCGCCAATTGGAAGATGGCCAACATCACCTGGTTGAGAGGTGGTGACCTTGATCCTTGTCGATTCAAGCATCTCACAACTACCTCGCTGTCCATCACCAACCTTATGTGGATCGAGTGACGCGGGGAGACTTTCTTTAAGTTAAGGAGCACTGCCATAGCTTCTAGAAAGTTTATGTGAAAGGTCTTGAATAGCTTGGACCAAGTCCCCTGGACTTCTATCCGATGAGAATGACCTCCCCATCCCTCCTTCGAGGCATCTGAGTGAATCGTCACCGACGGGGGAGGTGGCTGAAGAAGAACCGACTTCTTTGGATGTCTGGCTTGGGACCAAGGCCTGAGAGGAGTACGTAGCCGAAGCGGAACTGGTCTTCTCAGATCTCTTCGCGCGTTTGATGCATAACTTCTCCAAACTCCGGTTGCATCCTTTAGCTGTGCTCTTAGCACTGGGTCTGTCACCGAAGCAAACTGGAGAGAGCCCAGTACCCTCTCCTGTTCGCGTCTTGATATCCTTTTGGAATCTAGAAGTCTCTTGACAGAACCCGCTATCTCCTTCCTTTTCTTCGCCGGGATGGAGAAACGGTGTGACATTAGGTCCCAGTGGATTCCCAGCCACTGGAACCTTTGAGATGGAGAAAGTCGAGACTTTTTTCTGTTAATCTTGAAGCCTAGATACTCTAGGAACTGGATCACTTGACTGGAAGCTTGCAAGCATTCTGTCTCGGATGCTGCCCACACCTGACAAGTCTATGGAGACGGAATATGCCCTCTTGGGCAGTAAGGTCCTTATGTGTTGCAGTGTTAGCATCTTGAATTTGCAATTCACTATGAAATTGTTGAGTGGCGACAAGTCCAGAATGACTCTGAGCTTTTCCGAGTCTTTCTTGGGAACACAAAACAGCCTCCCTTGGAATTTGATGGACTTCACCCTTCGGATCACTTTTTTTCTCCAACAGTTCTTGAACGTACTCCTCCAGAACGGGGGTGGAGTGTTGGAAAAAACCGAGGGCACGGGGTTGGAGTGCTGTACCAGCTCCAGCCCAGTCCATTCTTGAGTAGGCTGTGGGCCCAGGGATCGAAGGTCCACCGATCCCGAAAATTCTGAAGTCTCCCTCCTACCGGTATCACCTCACTTGGACTGTTGTCCAGAGGTCTTGCCTCCCTGACCGCGACCACCCCTGAATCCCCTTCCCCTTGAGGGGCGTCTAGACGAGCCTCTGGCTGTTCCTCTAGGCTTTGCTCGAAAGGAAGTTGACTGCCCTTCGAACGTTGGGTTGAATGCCGGGGACTGTGTCGACACGGCCTGGGGTACCCACTGGAAAGTGGTCGGGGTTTGTGCCACCACCTGGGGCACTGAAGGCATCGGCAATTGCTGTTGCTGTTGCTGTTCAACTGGCTTGGCTGGCCGAGACGGTAGCCTAGTTCTTTTAGTCTTCCTCTTTGGTTGGGGACCCTCATCTGGGGAAGACTTTCTCTTGATAGACAGGCCCCACTTCTGGAGAAGATTTCTATTCTCCGTGGCGGCCTTATCCACAACTTCTTTGACCAATTCGCTAGGGAAAAGGTCTTTGCCCCAAATGTTGGAGGAGATTAGTTTCCTTGGCTCGTGCCTCACCGAAGCCGAAGTGAACACGAACTCCCTACAAGCTCTCCTTGCCCTGACGAAGCTGTAAAGATCCTTCGTCACTGTGGCCAGATGAGTCTTGGCCACTACCATGAACATTTCATGGACCTTGGGGTCACTTGCCATCGTCTCAAGAGTGGTCTGAAGAGACAGAGGCAGCCAGTCTTTCTTTTGTCTCGAGCTCTCTCCGCAAAAGAAAGTCAGACAGCTTAGGGAGGTTCTCACCGAACTGACGTCCGGCAATATCAGCCTCCAACTTCCCGACTGAGAAGGTAAGATGGACGTCCTTCCAGTCCTTGTGGTCCATGGGTAGGACCGGCGACAAGGGTTTACACTCCTCCAGGGAGGGGCAAGGCTTGCCAGCCTCGACTGCTTTCAATACAGCCGCAAACCCTTTCTGCAAAAAGGGGAAGGCTCTAGCAGGAGAGGACACAAAGGAAGGGAGCTTCTTACTCAATGCAGCTACCTTTGAGTTTGTGAAGCCCCTCTCTTTCATCGAAGATGAAAGCAAAGCTTGAGCCTTAGCATGGTCCATCACTATGACCTCCTTTGGCTCTGTCTCCTCCTTTGAAGCTGGTTCCTTCCTCAACCAGACATAACAGTCCGGATATGACCCTTTGCTGAGCCAGAATTCCACCTCCTCAAGGGGAACTGAACCCAGTTTATCCGACATGACGATCTTTCCAGTCGTCATCGGCA
>NC_090753.1:60874575-60882075 GCF_036898095.1 Palaemon carinicauda
ACCAGCCATACTCCTCAGACACTTCATCTCAAACACATTCAATTTCTGTCTCTCCATCACTTTCATTCCCCACGACTCCGATCCATACATCACAGTTGGTACAATCACTTTCTCATATAGAACTCTCTTTACATTCATGCCCAACCCTCTATTTTTTACTACTCCCTTAACTGCCCCCAACACTTTGCAACCTTCATTCACTCTCTGACGTACATCTGCTTCCACTCCACCATTTGCTGCAACAATAGACCCCAAGTACTTAAACTGATCCAACTCCTCAAGTAACTCTCCATTCAACATGACATTCAACCTTGCACCACCTTCCCTTCTCGTACATCTCATAACCTTACTCTTACCCACATTAACTCTCAACTTCCTTCTCTCACACACCCTTCCAAATTCTGTCACTAGTCGGTCAAGCTTCTCTTCTGTGTCTGCTACCAGTACAGTATCATCCGCAAACAACAACTGATTTACCTCCCATTCATGGTCATTCTCGCCTACCAGTTTTAATCCTCGTCCAAGCACTCGAGCATTCACCTCTCTCACCACTCCATCAACATACAAGTTAAACAACCACGGCGACATCACACATCCCTGTCTCAGCCCCACTCTCACCGGAAACCAATCACTCACTTCATTTCCTATTCTAACACATGCTTTACTACCTTTGTATATACTTTTCACTGCTTGCAACAACCTTCCACCAACTCCATATAACCTCATCACATCCCACATTGCTTCCCTATCAACTCTATCATATGCTTTCTCCAGATCCATAAACGCAACATACACCTCCTTACCTTTAGCTAAATATTTCTCGCATATCTGCCTAACTGTAAAAATCTGATTCATACAACCCCTACCTCTTCTAAAACCACCCTGTACTTCCAAGATTGCATTCTCTGTTTTATCCTTAATCCTATTAATCAGTACTCTACCATACACTTTTCCAACTACACTCAGCAAACTAATACCTCTTGAATTACAACACTCATGCACATCTCCCTTACCCTTATATAGTGGTACAATACATGCACAAACCCAATCTACTGGTACCATTGACAACACAAAACACATATTAAACAATCTCACCAACCATTCAAGTACAGTCACACCCCCTTCCTTCAACATCTCAGCTTTCACACCGTCCATACCAGATGCTTTTCCAACTCTCGTTTCATCTAGTGCTCTCCTCACTTCCTCTATTGTTATCTCTCTCTCATTCTCACCTCCCATCACTGGCACCTCAACACCTGCAACAGCAATTATATCTGCCTCCCTATTATCCTCAACATTCAGCAAACTTTCAAAATATTCCCGCCCACCTTTTCCTGGCCTCCTCTCTTTTTAACAACCTTCCATTTCCATCTTTCACTGTCTCTTCAATTCTTACGCCAGCCTTCCTTACTCTCTTCACTTCTTTCCAAAACTTCTTCTTATTCTCTTCATATGACTGACCCAATCCCTGACCCCACCTCAGGTCAGCTGCCCTCTTTGCCTCACGTACCTTGCGCTTTACTTCCACCTTTTTCTCTCTATATTTTTCATACTTCTCTATACTATTACTCTGCAGCCATTCTTCAAAAGCCCTCTTTTTCTCTTCCACTTTCACCTTCACTCCTTCATTCCACATTCACTGCCCTTCCTCATGCTGCCTCCAACAACCTTCTTGCCACATACATCACTTGCAATCCCAACAAAATTTTCTTTTACTAACTTCCATTCCTCCTCTAAATTACCAGTTTCTCTTACTCTCACCTCATCATATGCCATTTTCAACCTTTCCTGATATTTACTTTTTACCCCCGGTTTTATTACCTCTTCAACCCTCACTACCTCCCTTTTACATCCACCTACTCTATTCCCCCACTCTTTTGCTACAACTAATTTTCCTTCCACCAAAAAATGATCAGACATACCGTTAGCCATACCCCTAAACACGTGCACGTCTTTCAATCTTCCAAACATTCTTTTAGTTACCAACACATAATCCATTAATGCCCTTTCTACTACTCTTCCATTTGCCACTCTTACCCACGTATACTTATTCTTATCTTTCTTTTTAAAGAAGCTAGCACCTATTACCATCTCTTGTTCAACACACATGTCTACCAGTCTCTCACCACTCTCATTTTCACCTGGTACGGCCATACTTACCAATGACACCTTCTACCTCTCCAGCGCCCACTCTAGCATTTAAGTCACCCATAACAACTACATAATTCCTTCTACCCAGTCCTTCTACACACCTAGTTAAATCATATTATATATATATATATATATATATATGGGTGTGTGCACATCAATACACAGATACAAGGTTATATGCTCTCTCTCTCTCTCTCTCTCTCTCTCTCTCTCTCTCTCTCCGAAATGGAAGCAATCTTACTAAGTGGTTGCTTCTACATGTAATATTTTCTTTAAGTCTTGAAAACAGAGGAACGAGAGTTTTGCTACCAAGGAAATATTATGTAATGTATAAGAGTTATACTACCTTATAAATATTAATGTAATGCTTCTCTCTCTCTCTCTCTCTCTCTCTCCTCTCTCTCTCTCTCTCTCTCTCTTACATAATTAGGCTATTCTATGAAGATAACAAGCGACTAAATTTCCTTTTTCAGTAATTAGTAATGATTTTTTTAAATTCATGTTGGATAGAGTATGTAAGTGAGAGAGAGAGAGAGAGAGAGAGGAGAGAGAGAGAGAGAGAGAGAGAGAGAGAAAGTATGTATGAACTAAATACAAGAATTATACATACATCAGTCTGGAAAGAATGTCAGGTTTGCCAAAAAAAAAAAAATAAACAACTTCTTTTTTTCTCATAATTCTAATAACAGATTTATATCATTCACTTATTCTTCAGCAGATTAACTACTGGTGTCTCTCTTTCCTTTGTGAATTATAATGAAGTAACACCTACTAATGAATGGAGAAGCATTGAATTATATGCTCAAGATAGAGACGACTGGCGAAATCTAACCGAGGCCCTTTGCCTCAATAGGCGTAGGAGACGATAATGGATTACCTAATATATATATATATATATATATATATGTGTGTGTGTGTGTGTGTGTGTGCATGTGGCGTGTGTATGTGTATGTGTGCGTTCATTCAAGTATATATGTATAGAAGATATATGAGGTTTAATTTTCAACTTTATATCATTGAATCAAAATTCCTAATACAAAAAATCTATTAACTAAAGTATAGACACACAGGCACATAACTAACATATATATACTTAACACCTGAAAAATCAATTGAATCGGTTTAATGAAATTAAACCTGAATTAACTCATTAACTTATAAAAGCAATTATGAGATATTAAAATCCATAACTTTTCATCGCTAAATCATTCATCAATCGAAATAAAAAAAATTAACGTGAACGCTGAATGAGTGAATTATCGCCTAACTTGCCGATACTCTTGGCCGAAATCCCAAGTTGGACTCATTCGTCCTACTCAGGACATAAATAAAGGTGCAGGGGGAGGGGGGGGGGGACTTTCCTTGCCTAAGCAAGAAGGCTTTTGAAATAAGTTATAAAAGTGGTCATACCACAACAATGAAAATTTCTATGCAGCGAGTTTACTGATGACTCTATGTTGTTTCTTATTTAAAAAGATAGATAAAAAGGCGGGGGTTGATAAATACTACTGTTGTTGTTGTTGTTGTTATTATTAATATAAATATTATCATCATCATTATTATTATTATTATTATTATTATCATTATTATAAGCTAAGCTACAATCCTTGTATGAAAAGGAAGATGCTACAAAACCAGGGGATTCAAAACGGAAAAATAGCCCAGTGAGGAAAGGAAATAAGGATAAAATAAACTACAAGAGAATTAATGAACGATTAATATATATCTTAAGAACAGCAACAACATCAAACCAGATCCCTCATTTATAAAAAAAAAAAAATAGCGCAATATAATATTGAACATCGTGTACCCTCAATCAAGAGAACTCTAATACAAGACAGTAGAACATCGTGGTACAGATGCTATGGCACTACCCAAGGGTAGAGAACATTGGTTTGATTTTGGAGTGTCCTTGTCCTAGAGGAGCTGCTTACCATAGCTAAAGAGTCTCTTCTACCCTTACCATGAGGAAAGTAGCCACAGGACAATTACATTGCAGATGTAAACCCCTTGAGCGAAACATTGTTTAGTAATCTCAATATTGTCAGGTGTATGAGAACAGAGAGGAATGAGGAAAGAATAGGTCAGACTATTTCGCGTATGTGCAGGCAAAGACAAAATGAGCCGTAACCAGAGAGAGGCAAAGGACACAATAAATCTCAAGCGGTAGTATCTCAACGAGTAGTATCTAAAAAATAAATACAATGATAAAAAAGATAAATATTATACTTCCTAGATAGAACTTCATTTTGGTAACCTCGTACAACTGTTTATGAATAATCATCAAATAAATGTAGTTGGAACAAAGACATTCCCAAATCCAACTATTGTTCTCGAGTCTTGGGTAGTGCAATAGCCTCTCTACCATGGTCTTCCACTGTCTTGGATTAGAGTTCTCTTGTTTGAGAGAACACCTAGACTCACTATTCTATCTGCATAATTATTTTCTTTACTCACTGGGCTATTTACCATGTTGGAGCCGTTGGGCTTATCGCATCCTGCTTTTCCAACTAAGATTGCAGCTTACCTAATAATAATAATAATAATTTGGTTTGCCTTTCTTAGGAATGAAGATATATTTATTCCAGCCAAGTTGAAGCTGGAACCAGGTATCGATACAGTCAATTCCACTGTTCAGTTGTAGGCAACTTATAGAGCAAGGAAGGATGATAAAGTAACCACGAGTTTCAATCAGGGAAAATAGCCCAATGAAGAAAAGAAATAAGGAAATAAATAAACTAAAAGAGAAGTAATTAACAATTAAAATAAAATATTTTACGAATAGTAACAACATTAGAATAAATCTTTCATATATAAACTAAAACGTTAACAAAAAACCAAACGGAAGAGAAATAGGATAGAACAGTGTGCCCGAGTATACCCTCAAGCAAAGGAACTCTAACCCAAAACAGTGGAACACCATGGTACAGAGGCTATGGCACTACCCACGACCAAAGAACAATGGTTTGATTTTGGAGTGTCCCTCTCCTAGAAGAGCTGCTTACCATAGCTAAAGTCTCACTTCTACCCTTACCAAGAAGAAAGTAGCCACTGAACAATTACAGTGTAGCAGATAACCCCATTGAGAGCAGAATTGTTTGGTAAATCTCAGTTTTGTCAGGTGTATGAGGACAGAGGCGAGTATGGTAGGAATAGGCCAGACTACTCAGTGTATGTGAGGGCGAGAGGGCAAATGAGCAATGACCAGAGAGAAGGATTCAATGCGCTACTGTCTGGCCAGTCAAAGGACGAAATAACTCTCTAGCGGTAGTATCTCAACGGTTGGTTGGAGCCCTGTCCAACGAACTACCTTAATGACATCTTCCTCTAGAACAGGGACCCAAAATGGAGTAACGCAAAACACACAATTACGAGCCTAATCAGATGACGTCCCGAACGTAACAAAATATGCTATTTACGTCCAACAGACATCATTCATATTTACAATCAAAATGAGGATAAAGATCAATGATGCTGGTAACTAATAAATGTGCAGCACTTGAGAAGGAAATTTATGGGTTATTCGTAAAATAATGAGACTAATTATCAATTTACATATTCAACAGATTCGATTTTTAACGATGCAATTAACACGTTTAGTAATCAAAATAATTTGCTAATTATCAGAAATCTAATAAATACATTCTGTTCTATAATTAGAATATCCAAATCCCTTTAATAATTAATTTACAATTTGCATAATTAACAAACGTTATAATCATAAATATATTATAACGTTTATAATCAATATTTGATAGAAGTTACAAATATGAATTTCATCTACGTATACATATATATATACATGAGAGAGAGAGAGAGGAGAGAGAGAGAGAGAGAGGAGAGAGAGAGAGAGATAAAATAAGATTAAATTAGCAACTTGGAATCTTAATTCCGTACAGAATGAAAATGAGATTACCTGGTTAATTGGCAATGAGAATACCCAATTGACTTCCGGCAATCTGGGATTACAATGGCAATGGTCATCGTTTCTTAATTGTATAATGTTAGAGTTCACTTGCTTGAGGGCACACTATTCTATCTTATTTCTCTTCCACCTGTTTTTATAGTTTATATGGGAAATGTCTATTTTATTGTTGGTACTGTTCTTGAAATATTTTATTTTTCCTTGTTTCCTTTCCTCACTGGGTTATTTTCCATGTTGGGGCCCCTAGGCTTATATCATCCTGCTTTTCCAAACAGGGTTGTAGCTCAGCAAGTAATAATAATAATAATAATAATAATAATAATAATAATGATAATAATAATAATAATAATAATAATAATAATAATAATAATGGGGAAGGAGATAACACAGCATAGAATACACTATAAAAAATAAGCGAAATAAATTAAGTTTTAATATAGTGCCTTGGTATATGGATGTATGTATAATCATCATCATCTCCTCCTACGCCTATTGACGCATAGGGCCTCGGTTAGTTTTCGCTAATAGTCTCTATCTTAACGCATCATAGTCCTCAGCCATGTAGGCCTGGGTCTTCCAACTCTTTTAGAGCCTTGTGGAGCCCAGTGGAAAGTTTAGTGAACTATTCCCTCTTGGGGAGGGCGAAGAGCATGCCCAAACCATCTCCGTTTAATATATCATAATATGTGAAGACAATTGTACATTCAGGAATGGAAGAGATAGAGGTAGCAAATATGCATTTTCTTCTATTTATGTATCACAAACATTTACTCATTTCTTTTAGTAAACGACAAACGCTTGTTATTTTGTCTTTTCGTGCTTCAATGAACTTTTCTTGTAAAGAATCTATTGATGTTTTCTTGCAAAACGTTCTCTTTTTCATCTTAATGAATAACATTAATCGGACGACGTTACTACATCACTAGAGCGCTGACCTCCGCCGCGCCAGCTTATTTCTCAACCTTTTGCTCGACCATGACCTTGACCTTTGACCTTAACATGCATTGATTGACATGGATTATCGTACACAAATATGAACCAAGTTTGAAGTCTCTGTGCCAACAATGTCCCAACTTATGGCTGATTACATGAATTAGACATTTTGCTTCACCGTAACCTTGACCTTGACTTTCCAAAATTTAATAATTTCCAGCTTCTTACATAACAGTTTATCCCAGCAAGTTTCATTACTCTACGATTAAAATTGTGGCCACGGAGGGGTTCACAACAAAAACAAAAACACACAAACAGGGGAAACAAACACAAAAACAAGGGCAAAAACATAACCTCCTTTCAAAATGCTTCACAAAAAGAGAGAATAAACAGAATGTGATTTTGAGTTCTATCAATATTCACGACAGAGTTTCAGCTAATAAGGTGCCTGATTACATTACAACGAGAGAGTTTATTCAGGCGTTAAACAG
>NC_090753.1:60887075-60894575 GCF_036898095.1 Palaemon carinicauda
TGCTTGTGTAGAGGCCCGTTTTCTCTTGCATTATCAGTCGCTGGGTTTTGATTATTTTCCCAATAAATGCTGTATTTATTTAAGCAGGAATGTAGGACTGAAAATGAATATGAGTAAAAACTAAGATAATGTTCAATGTAAATAGAGAGAGAAACAAGTAATAAGGGCAATGGATCAACCTCTAGAGAATGTTAATGAATATAAGTACTTAAGACAGCCAGTGTTTCCCCAGGACATGAGGTCGAAATTAAAGGAAAGATATGGTAAGCAAAATTAGGAAAAATAAATGTCACTTTCTCTAAAAATAAAAGTATTTAATCAGATGGTCTTACCAGTATTAACTTCTGGAACCTTAATAAAGCCTTATAACATAAGATAGTTACAACCCAAAGACCTATGGAAAGAATTAATGATGGGAACAACACCAAAAAAAAAAAAAAAACAGCAACATTCTACCAACATGAAAAAAAAAAGAAATGGACATGAGTTGGACATATGGGCCTAATGAGAATAACAGATGATAGATGGGACAAGAAGAGTAATAGAAAGGGTCCTCTACAGATTGAAACGTAGCAGTGGAGGGAAGAGAAGACGATGGATTGACGAGCTAAGAAAATTTGCGGGCGGGCATATGCTGGCAGAGAAAATCCATAAACAGGCGTAAGTGGAAGGACATGTCTAGGGCCTTTGTCCTGCAGGGGACTAGCAACGGCTGATGATAATGGTACGTATATATGTATATATATATATATATATGTGTGTGTGTGTGTGTGTGTATACACACAGTGCACACAAACCCATAACGACATATATGTAATCACACACACATAATGTGTATATATATAAATATATATATATATATATATATATGTATGTATGTATGCATATATATATATATATATATATATATATAGATATGTATATATATATACATTCATATATGTAAATATATATATATATATATATATATATAAATATATATATATATATATAATATATATATATTTATATATATATACATATATACATATATATCTATATACAGTATATATATGTATATATGTACATTCATATATGCAGTTATATATATATATATATATATATACATACATATATATATATATATAATATATGTATATATATATATATATATATATATGTATATATATATATATATATATATATATATCTGAGAAAAAAATGGAAAAACCTTTTTCTAGTCTGACGAATTGGTTTCATTTCAACGAATATATTAAAGACAAATATAGAAACACTCGCTATATTTATAAGGACAGACATAATCTATTTCTTTGCAAACACTCCTCGGGTCTTTTCCAAAAGATAAATAAATCTAAAATTAAATTCAGCGGTTTCCACTTGGTTTACACTTCAATTTATTCAATAAAATAAGAAAAATATGGAAGTCCTAGAATATGGAAGTCCTAGAATATGGGAGTCCTAGAAATGTCATGTAATTACTTACCAATCCCTCTTACAGATTTTACTTCGCCTTTTTACTTTACACTATTTTTTTTTCTTATAAAAAATACAATTTTTTACACTTAGAAGCGTCTCTTCTAATTAGTATTTTTTTATATTTTCATATTATATATATATATATATATATATATATATATATATTATTGTTACAGACAAATAAACAATTTAATCAGGCTAATTGTATCTAAAATTAGTAACGCTTTATATGTAAGGTTTGTCAAGGCCAAGATCACTCTTTGCTTTAGTATTCTTTCAGTTCTTCGTTTTTTTTTTCTTTTTTTTATTATTAAATATGGTTATAGAAAATGAAAACAACCATCATACGAAGGAAAATAATCTAATCTTATCTGAAATAAACACTTTTTATTTAAACCTAAAGCAATAAATATAAAATGAAACACCAGTAATACTTATTACTTCAGCAAAATATATAATCTTATTTTTTTATAATAAACACATTTTATCTAAACCTAAGCAATAAATATAAAACAAAACGATAAAAATACTTATTATTTTAGCGAAAAATCCTTTCTTATTAAAAATGAAAACCAACCACAAAAAATTTTTTTTTTATCTAACCTAAGCAATATAAAACGAAATCCGGAAAAATACTCAGCGAAATATTGTAATCTTTTTATAAATAAACTTCGACCATAAAAAAAAAACTTTTTATCGAAAAATAAGCAATAAATATTAAAAATAAATACGGGTAAAATATTTATTTCAGCGAAAAAATCTAATCTTATTTGAAATAAAAACCAACCATAAAAAAACTGTTTTCATCTAAAAATAAGCAATAAATATAAAAATAAAATACGGAAAATACTTATTATTAACAGCGAAATCTTATTCGGAATAAACTCCGACCATGAAAAACACCTGTTTTTATCTAAAAATAAGCAATAAATGTGAAAATAAATACGGGGAAAAATTTATTTCAGGTAATTAATCTAACCTTAATAGAAATAAAAACCAACAATAAAAAAACTTTTTTTATGATCTGAAAATTAGCAATAACTATAAAAAGAAGTACAGGAAAAATACATATTATTACAGCAAAATAATCAAATATTTGAAATAAAACTCCGACCATAAAAAACTGTTTTTACTTAAAAATAAGCAATAAATATGAAAAGAAATACGGGAAAAATATTTATTTCAGTAAAATAACCTCATCTTATTAGAAATGAAAACCAACCATAAAAAAAATAGATTTCATCTTAAAAATGAGCGAGAAATATAAAAAGAAATACGGGAAAAATACTTAATATTTTAGCGAAATAATCTAATCTTATTTGAAACAATCTCTGACCATAATAAAAAACTGTTTTTATCTAAAAATAAGCAATAAATATGAAAAGATATACGGGAAAAATATTTATTTCGGTGAAATAATCTCATCTTATTTGAAATAAAAACCGATCATGAAAAAAGTTTTTATCTAAAATTAAGCAATAAATATAAAAAACCAGGCAAATTACTTATCATTTTAGCGAAATTAAAGGATGCATTGGACATCATTTATCTCCCCCCTCCAAAAAAAAATCTACTTTTTGTAGGAACAAATTTTCTCTGAAATTAGTAAAAAAAAAAAAAAAAAAAAAAAAAAAAAAAAAAAAAACTTCATTAACTGACAAAACTATAAACAAATTATTTGCAATTATATATTCAGTGCAAATCATTCATGATATAGAATAATTAAATCAATGTAATCAATATAAATGACCTCTAAAAAATCTTTCATTTCAGTCAAAAAAGATTATAAAATAATCCAAACTCTCATTCCAATTGACACATGGACACAGACAAACAACAAAGTATTCTATTTCTATTATTTCTCCCGACGCTTAATAATCCGCTAAGCTATTTTCCTTCTTCAGTCTTTTCTATTTGCTTTTACTGTCCTATTTCGTTTATTTTTCGTCGAGGAAAATCCTCCCAAAAGCTGCGAAGTGTTAAGTGCAAAAGGATTATGATTTTGGGGAGGAAATTACTTTCCTAGAAAACACATTAACCAACTGAAAGGAATAACTGGCAGTGTTATGATATGCTAATCTTGTGCAGTGACACGGGTACTGAGAGAGAGAGAGAGAGAGAGAGAGAGAGAGAGAGAGAGAGAGAGAGTTAACGAATAGGTGCAGTGAAACGTGTCAAGGACCAAGTTCACCTCCGAGACAATTTGAAAAAACTTATAGAGAAAGGAGTGAAGCTGCAGAGGAAAAAGATGAAATTTTTCTTCTTTTTTATAATTCGCGACGCATCTTCATCGTACATTTCCGATCATTATTTACGTTTAGATTTAACGGGAAGAGTTTGGTCTTCAATCTAGTTTTGGCCTTTGAGGAAAAGATCGGTAACGTGTCTCCAAGATCCAGGTGTTTCTATTGCAGGATGTCTTCGAGATGAGAATCCTTTTCTTCTCTATTTTTAGGGTTTGAATTTTTTCGCTTTATGCATCTCGTGCCGAATGGCTTCCCCGGTCCCTGAATTCGGCCGCATGGCCCAAATCCTATAAATCAAGCTATGAACCTAAGCATAACAACCAATTATATGTAGCTGCAAAAACAGAAGCCACTCGGTTTAGATTCAAAAGAGGTCTCCAATCGGAATGAAGATCAGATTCTCAGAATCTCCGGCATTTGGAAGGAACTGATTGAAGACTTCGTTCAATGCCTGAATGGAGAACATCTCAGTTGAGACCTCGTTATAAAATTATTTTAATGCTCATATAATTCTATATTTTATAGCATATTGTGAAAATAATGTTATTATTAAAATCGAAAGTAATATTTGTTTCCAAAAATTATTATCAGAAATAAAATGAATGCTATATTTTACTCAAATTTACATAAATCTTTCCAATCGGTTTTTTTCAAAAGAAATTTCTAGTCAACCCTGCAGTTTCCGTCTTTGTCTTCATGGTCTCGGCTGCCCTTAGGTAAGTATTACTTTTGAATCTCTTCTCTCCTCCTATCTTTCTTGCTCATTGGCAGACAGGTCACCTCTCCAGGGTTTCCCTGGAGTTGCCCGGGGGCCGTGGCTCGGCTGGGACGCCCTCCTCAAGGGTCTCCTGACGGAGCCTTGGTCGCAAAGGCGCCACGGACGTGGCATAAAGTCCCTCTTCGGGGATCGACTAGGAGGGGCCCGGGGACCACCTTTCCGTCGGCCAAGAGGACCTCTTGCTGGGTCTTCTCGAAGTGGGGGCTCTCCTCTGGGCTTTGCTTGGAGTCGAGAAGCCTACCTTCGAGGTTTCCCGGGGAACAGGAGGTCTTCCTTCCTCTCTTTCTCTCACTCTCTCAATCCTCTTCTTCTTCTTCTAAAGGGCTTTGCTGAGACCAAGTAGTTTTTTTGGCTTGTCATCATCATCCTCACCATCATCATCGTCATTATCATAATAATAATCATCATTATCACCATAATAAGCCTCATCATCTTCATCATCATAATAATCATCAACATCATCATAGTAGTCATCCTCATCATCATAATAATAATCATCATCATCATAATGATAATCACCATCGTTATCATAATCATCATCATCATCATAATAATAACCATCATCATCATTATAATCACATCATCATCATAATAATCATCATCATAATCATTATAATAATCATCATCATCATCATTATAATAATCATCATCATCATAATAATAATCAACATCTTCATCATCATAATAATAACAATCACCATCATCATAATAATCACAATCACCATCATCATCATCATTATAATAATAATAATTGTTTCTTGTGCACACTGGCCGACCTGAAGCTTGGGAAGTAAGAAGAGGAAAGAGCAGGGCGAAGAGGAGCGCTCTGAGCCGGGTTTAATAATGATGACAGTGATAAAGCCGCCCTTTAAAAAACGGAAGACTATAGGAGTTGGGGGAAACAAGAACATTTAAGATGACAAAAAAGAACTTTTTTTCATTATTCGGTGTTGTCAAATATACGTAGCTTTATGAACTAAAGTCAAAATAATTAAAGTACAAATTATAATATATCACTTAATAATTTACTGGATTGACCTATTTCTGGAATTATAAATTCTGGTCTTTGCTAGTTTTGTTTTGTTTTGTTTATATATATATATATATATATATATATATATAGATATATATGTGTATATATATATATATATATATACACACACACACACACACACATATATATATATATATATATATATTTAATGCTGATCACTATACACACACAATATATATATATACATATGTATATATATATATATATACATTTGTATATATATATATATATATATATATATGTATATATATATATATATGTATATGTGTATATATATATATATATATATATAAATATATACACATACATACACATAAACAGACGAAAGTGGAATGACATGTCTGAGGCCTTTGTTCTGCAGTGGACTAGTAACGGTTAATAATATATATATACAAATATATACATATACATACATATATATATACATATATATATATATATATATATATATATATATATAGCCTACATACATATGCATTGGAAAAACTGAAAACAGTCCAATTTATACAAAATCCAGCAAGAGAAATACGACCAGTATGTTCTCTGAAATTTTGCAATCCAATGTTACAGGAAAAAACTTTATAACAATAAGCTCTTGGATATTCTATTCTTTGAATAACAATCATTCAGAGGCAGTTCCAAATATATATGGAAAGACAGATGAATGCATAGAATTCCGTACACTTTCCATAATGGGATTTACACACATATATGAGAGTGTGTGCATATATATACATACATATATATATATATATATATATATATATATATATATGTATGTATATACATATGCATATATATATATATATATATATATATATACAAGTACATTGTATATATATAAAATTTATATATATATATATACATACATACATACATACATACATATATATATTTATATAAATATATATTATATATGTATATATATATATATATACACATACATAAACAAATACAAACATCTTTCTGAATAGAGATGCTTTAACGTTGTGAAAGGGTTTATGCATCGCCATGATCAGCAGCGCTGTACTAGTCAGGGCCAACAATACTATGTTGGTTTGCTATGAGCGATCAGACGAAAATCTCTCACCATCCCCAACTCGCACTGGCCATCGTGGTGATGAAAGTTGGACAAACCGCAACCAATAAGGTGACACATCTGAGGCCTTTGTTCTGCAATGGACAAGAAACGAATGGATTTGCTATTGTTGTTGTTATACAAACAAAAGATAAAGTCAAAGGATTAATAAAGTAAGAAAGATAGGCAGATATAAAAGGCAAATATAAAAGAGGGGGATATGAAGGCCTATGTTATGAAACCATTGAGTGAAAAGTTGAAAATAGAGGGACAAAATTACGTGTCTTAAATGGAAATAAAATATACCTTTCATAGAGTTGAAAGAACGTTTCTTTTTTTACAATATTAATGAAGCATCCGCTTGCGTACGTAGACGAGAGATGAAAGCTTAAAGGTGACAAATTTTAGTTCCAGTTTCATCAGAATAGATGCTCACCAAAACGTCAGCCGGGCAAGCCCAACCGCT
Organism: Palaemon carinicauda; assembly: GCF_036898095.1. Lineage (NCBI taxonomy): Eukaryota > Metazoa > Arthropoda > Malacostraca > Decapoda > Palaemonidae > Palaemon > Palaemon carinicauda. The sequence goes on from NC_090753.1 coordinate 60,894,174, forward strand.
CACTGTGGTGCCCAACAGCAACAGTGACCTCCCCAGTAAACAGCTTAAACACACGGTACCGGGCTAGGATCGAACTGCCACCAAGTGAATGCTAGACAACCGAGTTACCACTGTACTAGCCAGGAGGTTAGTACAATGATGTGATTTGATGTAGAAGTATGTCTGGGACAATTGAATAGTGTCTATATGATTGTGTAAGTGTTGAGGAGGTTTTGTGTATGGGGGTACACCCAAGCGAGGACCACGGAGAGCCAGGCAATGGGTGCTGATGACTCAGCAGATAGACCTATAGACTCCCCCAAATCCCCCAACCCTTAGCTCACACGGATGGTAAGATGTAGTCCACTCTCTAAACCTAACAATGAGGATATTATCTAATATAAAAGCTATCTCACGGATTAC
>NC_090753.1:60902544-60905044 GCF_036898095.1 Palaemon carinicauda
AGAAAAATAAAATATTTCAAGAACAGGAACAACACCAAAATAAATATTTCCGATATAAACTATAAAAAATTTAACAAAACCAATAGGAAGAGAAGTAAAATAGAAGTGTGCCTGAGTGTGCCCTCAAGTAAGAGAACTCTAACACAAAACATTGGAAGACCATAGTAATTATGGGTTCAGGTTTTTATCATCAGATAATCACCTTTATGTGGTTCTCGGAAGTAATGTTTTTACTTGAATAATTAAAGCCGGAAGTAAAAAAAAAAAAAAAAAAGCTAGATTGTACCTCGGTGAATCTAGGAGATTATGCAAAAGATTAGCTAATGAAGGATAACACTGCATTGGGTTGATTATCTCGAAGTTGGATTATATATTTATTGCCGTTATGGAAGGCAATATTTTAAATCTGACATCTGAGAGAGAGAGAGAGAGAGAGAGAGAGAGAGAGAGAGAGAGAGAGAGAGAGAGAGAGAGAGAGACTCTATTTTGTCCTAAAACGTTAAGGGAAGGTCCTAATACATAAAGATTCACGTTAAGCCTCCACCAGAAATATGGAAATCCTCGATGAAAAATTCGCTCTATAACAGAATCAGCTGAGTCAGACTATACAAGGGAAAGACTCAGGTTCAGAGATTATCAGGCGTGTCATGGAGTGCCAGTGTCGTTTGTCAAGATAAGATAAGAGATATCTATGTAACAAAGGGAGAAGAGGCTAACAAATGAAGGAGTTGAATCGGAAGGAAGAATAACAAGAAAGGCGAAGATTTATACATCTAAGTACGGAAACAGGTATAGAGATGAGTAGGTATTTAAGCGCACTGCTTATTGTATCTGTTGTTATTACTGTAAATAATTCTTCAAACGATAAAAAACGTTATTATGAAATAAAATTGCAGTAATAGCATAGATAGAGTAATAATAATTTGTACCTATGATTCATACTGTATTGTTTAAAAAACCTGGAAGGAATAAAATTGTATGTCAAATATCCGCAGACTTTGACATTACGCACAATAGTTGCTCTATGACACCATAGCACTGATACAAGAATTACTAGACAACAAAAGCAGATTGAATAAGTCTACTTTCAAGCAGGTAATGTGTGATGATTAAATGCTCCAGGCTGATTACTTGAGCAGCAATTTTTTGTATAATAAAGCTGATGATTTTACCGCTCGCAATACCAGCTGGGACTCCACTTCTGAGATTAAATCGGGCAAACTAATATTCCTTCCAAATGAATTATTTCTCTCTCTCTCTCTCTCTCTCTCTCTCTCTCTCTCTCTCTCTCTCTCTCTCTCTCTCTCTCTCTCTACCAGTTGCATTCTTACCTCGTAAAATCCAATCAAAATAAGACGCTGAACAAAACTCAATGGTTTAAAAGGCTGCTCATGAATGGAAAAGGCAGGGGGACAGTGACATTGCCCTAGAAAGCAAGACAATGCCTTAGTGACTGACCACATATTATATGATCAGCCCCTAAGCCCCCACTAAACCCAAGCTAACACCAAGGAGGCCCAGGCAACGGCTGCTGATGACTCAGCTGATAGACCTATAGGCTCCCACAAAAGAAACCCAACTTTAGCTCGCAAGGATGGTAAGGTTGCAGACGCTATAGGAACTAACGACTCTGAACAGGACCTCCAACCTCCGACTGGCAAACACCAGACAGAGACGTTACCAATCAGGCCACATGTTAGGAATGTTTAAGCAGAATATTGGTGACACTACGATATTGAGAGAGAGAGAGAGAGAGAGAGAGAGAGAGAGAGAGAGAGAGAGAGAGAGAGAGAGAGAGAGAGAGAGAGAGAAAGCTAGTATCCAATACCTTTCTTACTGTGGTCAAACGTGAAAGAAAAATCAGGATTAAAAAGAATAAATGATGAAGATGATGGTTGTTGTTGCTATTTTGGTGTTGTCATGAAATTTCGTGTGACATTAGATTAATGACAAGACAGCCGGATTAATGACGGCCATAAATGTGAACAGCAGCATCAACAAATACTATAATGTAAAAAAGAATCTGTACCTAATTATCAGCAACAAAAATGGTAGAACACATACAACATCAGTCAGTTAGATGTAAATAAAATCCGACCATTCAGTCTATGGATTAGTTCAAATCCTTATATCACAACCTATCTCCATAAAAAATAACGTTAAATTAGCCAAATTACCAATATCCTAATGATAAACGTAATTCGCACGTAGTTTCTTTTTCAACTGGGAATGAAATAACGCGAAGGAAAAATATCGTAACTTAATTATATTTGGATATGTTATACAGTTAAAGGAAAACGTTCAGACCGAATCCATGATATAAACGTTATGGGAAAAGTTATAAAATGCCCAGGTAAAACGTTATGATGAAACGTCCTGACAAAGGCATTAGTGCGTAACGTCACTGGGAATGGACTATAATAACATGTTCCTTCGTTACAAATGGAGAGTGTGTGTGTGTGTGTGTGTGTTTAAATGTTGCGCCGATGGTTGGAGGCGC
>NC_090753.1:60907544-60920044 GCF_036898095.1 Palaemon carinicauda
TACATGCTATAGTACTTGTGGCATAATTTATCATACATTGAGATAAAATTTTTCTGGTTTTCTGTATCTTTTCTTCTCTACGGGTCAAAAGACTCAAAGGGAAAAATACGAAATTTATTATAATGCTGCTCCATTTATTCAGCTTTCGTTGGCAGCTGTTTCAGGCAATAACTAATGGCTATTCATCTACAAAAGAAAGCCTGATTTTTTTCTACGAAATTTTGAGGATTTGTTGAAAATCCAGATGTCATCCATTTTCATGAATTTCTTAGAAATTCTTTTCAGATTTATGAATACACTTCAATTATAAATCCTAAATGTTATGAATTCTTTTTAATGATGCCGAGAGAATTGTTATTGGTTAATGACACAATCAGCTTAATGCCAAAGACAGGAAAGATACAGAAAACTATAAAAATTTTGTTTAATAAGGTTATCGATCCAGAAGTGATGTAGCATTTAATGAAAACAAAAATATATATCAATATATATATATATATATATATATATATATATATATATATATATATATATATATATATGTATAGTTATATAGATAGATACATACATACATACATACATCCATACTTATATATACATATATGCATACATATGCATTTGTATATCAATATAGATAGTAGGTGGGCCAGGACACCAGCCACCCGTTGAGATACTACGGCTAGAGTTATTTGATCCTTTGACTGGCCAGACAGGGCTATGTTGGACCCTTCCCTTTGGTTATGGCTCATTTTCCCATTGCTTACACATACACCAAATTGTTTGTTCTATTTTTTACAGATTTTTCTCTGCCTCATATACCTGACAAACCACAAAAAATTTTCTTCGTTCAAGGGGTTAGCTATTGTAATGTAATTGTTCAGTGGCTACTTATCTCTTGGTAAGGGTAGAAGAGACTCTTTAGCTATGGTAAGTAGCTCTCTAGGAGAAGGACACTCCAAAATCAACCATTGTTCACTAGTCTCGGGTTGTGCTATACCATGGTCTTCCACTGTCTTGGATTAGAGTTCTCTTGCTTAAGGGTACACTCAGGCACACTATTCTATCTTATTCTTCTTCCTCTTGTTTTGTTAAAATTTTTGTAGTTTCTATATTTCCTTTCCTCACTGGACTATTTTCCCCGTAGGGCCCCTTGGGTTTATAGTATCTTGCTTATACAACTAGGGTTGTAGCTTAGCAAGTAATAATAATAACACATACATACATATACTGTATATATCTAAATATATATATATATATATATATATATATATATATATATTTATATATATATATATATATATATATATATTATATATATATATATATATAATATATATATATATAGTCCTTGCCCTCATCACCCAACAACAAATTGTATCTTCCCTAAAACAACAATAAAAAAAGAACTAACAAAAATAATCCGTCCACTACAACCCTCCAAAAAAAATGAACTAGTTGATCATCAATTAGCATTTCTACAGCATCCCGGACAGTTGTCAACACCAAAACATTAAAGTTAGAAATGGAGTTACACTTCCAACACGTTTAAAACTATGTTGTCCGGAAAAAAAAGCGCCGGGCAAATATCTGCAAAGCTATTTCGGGGGTTTTATGGTAAAACAGAAAGGAAAAACGAGAGAGACTTTTTTGAAATGAACAAATAGGAGATGAAATTGAAAGGTTTTGGATATTTGAATGATTTGGACGATATTCTAATAATAATAATAGTAATAATAATAATAATAATAATAATAATAATAATAATAATAATGATAATGATAATAATAATACTTTAACAAAATTATTATGTGAATGACAGTTGTCTAGAATATAATAATAATAACAACAACAACAACAACAATAATAATAGTTATAATAGAAATGATAATAATAATAATAATCATAATAATAACAATAATTATAATAATAATTTAACAAAAATATTATGTAAATTGCAGTTGTCTAGATTATAACAACAACAACAACAATAATTATAAAAATGACGATGATAATAATAATAATAATAAAAATAATAATAATAATAATAATCATCATATACCGAAGAAAGAGGCTTCCTGGATTAATAATAACTTAAGAATTAACTTTAAAGGTTGCTCATGAATGGCAGAAGCAATGGAAGCTGATGACCCAGCAGACAAACCTATTGGCTCTCACAAAACCCCCATCCCTAGCTCACAAGGATGGTGAGGTTGTATACGTTACAAGAAACTACCGAACTTAAAGGGGTCTCGAACCCTAGTTCAGCACAACGCCAGACAGGGACGTTTCCAATAGGCTACCAGCCATCAAAGCTAATAGAGTTAACGTTTAATACGAATCAAATGTCCGTATTACATCTGTCTTGATTTCCTACCTGGTGCTTTTCGATTGATTGATTGAGTTTTCTGGCATCCTGACATCTATGGTCATTGACTTGTGCTTTTCGAGTTAAAATTCTTCTTTTAGAAAACTATTCCGATTGACTTTGATCTTCGTTTAAAGGTTTAAAGGCCGCTCATGATTGGCAGAGGCGAGGGACAGTGACATTACCCTAGTAAGCAGGGACACTGCAATATAGACTGACCATACATACATATGATCAGCGCTCAAGCCCTCACTGCACTCAAGCTAGGATAAAGGCGGGCCAGGTAATGGCTGCTGATGAATCGGGAGCTAGGTTATGGGCTACCCCAAAACACCCCATCATTGTCTCACAAGGAAGGTGAGGTTGCAGCGACCAGAGGAACTAACGAGTTTGAGCGGTACTCGAACCCCACTCTAGTGCTCACCAGTCAGGGACGTTACCACATCGGCCACCACAAAAGAAGGATTGAATTTATAAGAAAACGGAAATTTTGTAGACAACAATTTTCCTAGACAAATTTTCATGAAACATATGCGAAAAAAAGTTAAAAATACAGTACACACAAAGTAATGACATGAAATATGGTGAGCAAAAATAGCAAAGAAGGAAGACACATTGGGGCAGACCCATTTTTACTATAAAAAAAAAAAAGAAAAAAAAGTATTGATGATGAATATTCTGTTTCGATTGCTACATTAAATTTTTCCTCATTAAAATCCTTTTTTTTATGGTTAGATATTTTTCCTTTTCTTTGGGTGTATTGTATAATTTCTTGTACCTCTCCGAAATATATTTCTTTCACTTCCACAGATGTCATATTTTGTTCTATAATTATTATTATTATTATTATATTATTATTATTATTATTATTATTATTATTATTATTACAACCCTAAATGAAAATTAATGTGTTACAAGCCCAACGGTTCCAAGTAAGGAAAGTAGCCAGTCAACACAGGAGATAGGGAAATAAACACATATAAGAAAGACCTGATAATATAATAAATATAGGTTTTAACGCCAAGCAAATGAAAAAAGTATATAAAAATTTAGAATGCGGTTTTCTTTTGTACCCTACAACGAAAGTTTTGCCTGTCATGGAAAAGTTATTGGAAAATGGGATTAGGGTCCGGGAATCGACGAGATTGGGGATTACAAGGATTGGGGAATAGAAGGTTTGGGGAATAGAAGGATTGAGGAAGAGAGAGACTTGGGAATAGAGGGATTGGAGAATAGAAGGATTGAGGAAGAGAGAGACTTGGGAATAGAGGGATTGGAGAATAGAAGGATTGAGGAATAGAGTGATTGGGAAATAGAGGAATTGGGTAATAGAGAGACTGGGGAATAGAGAGACTGACTGGGGATTAGAGAGACTGACTGGGGATTAGAGGGACTGGGGATCAGAGGGATTGGGGAATAGTGGGGATTGAGGAATAGAGGGACTGGGGAAGAGGGAATGGCGAATAGAGGAACTGGTGATTAGAAAGATTGAGGAATAGAGGGTTTGAGAATAGAGGTTTTTTGGGAATAGAGGGTTTGGGGAATAGAGGGTTTGGGGAATAAACGAGATTGGGGATTAGAAGGATTGGAGAATACAGAGATTGGGAAACAGACGATATTGGGGATTAGAAGGATTGGGAAATAGAGGGTTTGGGGAATAAAGGGATTTGGGGGATAGAGGGTTTGGAGAATAGAGGATTGGGGGAATGGAGGGATTGGGGAATGAGGGACTAGGGAATAGAGGACTGTAATGTAACTTGGGAGAATTTATGGATGATGCTGATTATGACAAGGATGAACTGTTTCAAAAAAAACAATATTGGTAATTCTTAAAATGATGATAATGATAAAAAAATAATACAAAAAAGTCAATACCGAAATATCATGAAACTAATAACAGCATCACGACCCATAAGAACATATTAAAGATACTTGTGATTCGACAAAACAGCAAGAAAAACAACAACATTAATAAACAATAATAACAACAACATCAATGATAACCAATATAATAATACCATGAGTCCAATACTAACTAAGAGACATATTGAACACAAATAAAATCCCGTAAATATATATAAAAGGAATTAAAAAAAAAAAACTTGAATTTGCCTTGACCTGAATAGAGGTCTTAAAAAATGAGCCAGGTCACCGGAATCAGGCGAAATTATGGACGACCACCGATCAAAGAAGTAAAGGATACTAGGTCGAGAGAGGAGAGAGAGAGAGAGAGAGAGAGAGAGAGAGAGAGAGAGAGAGCGAGGAGAGAGAGAGAGATTAGTAGGAAAAAATAAGGAAAATATAATTTGATATTGACAAAAACAATAAAAAGGTTTTGTCGAAAGTAGGGATATTGAGAGAGAGAGAGGAGAGAGAGAGAGAGAGAGAGAGAGAGAGAGAGAGAGGAGAGAGGAGAGAGAGGAGAGAGAGAGATGAGAGAGAGAATTTTAATAGAGAAAATAAGGAAGCTACTATTAAATATTAAAAATATAAAAAGGATACTTCTTGGAAAAGGGATATTGAGAGAGAGAGAGAGAGACGAGGAGAGAGAGAGAGAGAGGAGAGAGAGAGAGAGAGAATTTTTAATAGAGAAAATAAGGAATCTACAATTAAATATTAACAAAAACAATAAAAAGGATACTTCTTGGAAAAAGGGAGATATTGAGAGAGAGAGAGAGAGAGAGAGAGAGAGAGAGAGAGAGAGAGAGAGAGAGAGAGAGAGAGAGAGAGAGAGAGAGAGAGAGAATTATATTTCCTTCTACCTCTCGGAACTGAAATGTATCTTCGACATCTTTCCGAGTCGAAAGATGCGGAAAGATAAGGCACTGGACGACAGGTGATAGATTTTCATTCCCTATGATTTCTATATCTTTTAACCCATGATCATATTAATTTCGTTCTATTATACATAAAGAAAATTTTCCTAACAACAATCCTTTATGAGACTTATAGTACTCTCTCTCTCTCTCTCTCTCTCTCTCTCTCTCTCTCTCTCTCTCTCTCTCTCTCTCTCTCTCTCTCTCTCTCTCTCTCTCCTGATATATATCTGTCTATCTATCTTTCTCATAAATACACATCATGCATAAAGAGTAATATATAACTAAATTTTGCAATACCAATATTATGTGGTTTGGACACGTGATGAGAACGGAGAAAAGGGACCAAAACCTCCAGACTAAAAACAAGCGAAAACTGTATAGATATAGGCACTTGTAAATGATACATTCTCAGGTCAATAATCTAAGGATGAGTGGTACAGTTACTATTGTTTACTACTTTTATTTATACAGTACCTTTATATATATATATATATATATATATATATATATATATATATATATATATATATATATATATATATATATATATATATATATATATATATATATATATATATATATATATTTATATATATATATAAAGTATATATATATATATATATATATATATATATATATATATATATATATATATATATATATATATATATATATATATACACACACAAACATACGTAATCACAATCTTTATAGTTTATTTATGAAAGATCTTCTTTAATATTGTTATTGTTCTTAAAATATGTTATTTAATTACTCATAACTGCTTTATTTTTGTAGGATATTTATTCCCGTATTTCGTTTCCTCACATGACTACTTTTCCCTATAGGAGCTCTTGGGCTTATAGCATCCAGCTTTTCTAACCAGGGTTGTATCTTGGCTGATAATAATAATAATAATAATAATAATAATAATAATAATAATAATAATAATAATAATAAATATAAAAACACTGAAAATCTAAATTTAAACTTATGATGAAATGAAAAGATAAAGATAAAAGAATAAATACTAAACACACACTAAACAACATAATTTTAAAATAAATAAATTTAAGAGAAAATACGAACAAAATTATCTTTCACCTAAAAAATAGAGACAAAGACGACACAACAGAACCTCCCCAATACGGATCAAAATTCGGAGCAGGTACTGAGCCCGCCTTCATCAAATTCCTTTCTACCCTCGAAACCACTGGACTAAGTAGACTGGAATCAACGGAGAGAAAAAGGGAAAATTAATCTCCCTTTTCCTGTCTGTGTCCAATTCATTCCCGGCTTTATTCAATTAAATTATTACAGTATTTGGATTTATTTGGACATTGGGCTGTACAATCAAGCGTCTTGGTGGCCTATTGGAAACGTCCCTGCCTGGTGATCTGCCGAACTGGAGTTCCAGTTCCGGTAAAACTCGATAGTTTCTTGTAGTGTCTGGAACCTTCCCATCCTTGAGAGCTAAGGATGGTGAGGGGTTTAGGGGAGCCTACAGGGCTATCTTCTGAGTCATTAATAGGCATTACCCGGCACTCCCTGGTCCTAGCTTGTGTGGAGAGGGGGATTGGGCTCTAGCCATATGTATATATGGTCAATATCTAGGGCAATGTCTTGCTCGCTTAGTGCATTGTCATTGTCCCTTGCCTCTCCTACTGATGAATGGCCTTTAAACCTTAAGGCATGTTTGAAGGTTTAAAAGCCACCCATGAATGGCAGAGGCAAGGGACAGTTACACTGCCCTATCAAGCAGGACAATGCCCGAGAGACTAATCAGATATACATAAGATCAGCGCCCAAGCCCCCTCTCCACCCAAGCTAGGATCAAGGAAGGCCTGGCAATGGCTGCTGATGACTCAGCACATGACCCATGGGCTCCCTTAAACCGGCCCCATCCTTAGCTCATATGGATGGTAAGGATGTAGTAACCAAAGGAACTAACGAGTTTGAGCAGGGCTCGAAACAAAGTCAGGCGATCAACACTCAGGCACGTTACCATATTAGCCACCACAACGCAGGCGGTTCACTAAGTAAAAGTTAGAAGGGAATTTGGAAAATGGGTAAGGTATGAGGATATAAAGGTCGAAGCAGCACTGCGAAAACAATTAAGCAATGCCTACAGTGAAGTACTGGAGGTTGCAATTATGGAACTACACAATACTGAGAAAACCTATTAAGATAGAAAAACTAATTTCGTTTTATTTCCTCAAATACCTTTTGTAAACTAATCAAAGCTAACCTGAAAGTTGATTAGTGTACATTTTGTTTAATTTTGAGGTTTTTGTTCCTGAATTCATATCGGTTATCACCAATTTCCCTAGATTCATCTGGGAGATATAGAAAATTCCCTACATTTTACAAAATTTCCTTTTCATTTCAAGCTTTTAACTTGAGAAATTGGAAGGAAAAAACACTTTTCAGATCAATCCATTAATCTACAAAAAAAAAAAAAAAAAAAAAAAAAAAAAAAAAAAAAAAAAAAAAACCCGACACGAAATGCGAAACTTTATCATAAATGTAGAATCTTCACTATTTAATTCACTCCTCTCCAGTAACAACGTACAGTTCTACTGGAGTTTCTGGCAACAGAACCGAGCAAATACATGTTCAATGATGTAGGTGTGTGTGCATGTGTCGGTGGAGGGGCATAAAGGTCAGAAAATTTTAATTGAGGTAAAATATACAAATGTGTTTCTCGATCACTAAACATATGTAAAGAAAAGTAATTGCAATATAAAAAGCTTGTGGACACGCTCAAGTACTCACTATATATATATATATATATATATATATATATATATATATATATATATATATATATATATATATATATTAATACGGAGATAAAGTACATATTAAATCTTGACAAATTTCCCCCAATGACCATAAACACTATTCCAAGTAGTTCCTTGTTAAAGTTGACAAGGCCAAGAAAAATGAATGAATATTTCTCCTCTACTACACATGCTTAAAATCAGGACCCTTTTAATTCCACCAAATATATCCAAAGTCATAAATGCAACCGAGAAATTACCAAAGAGGATATAGTCTCACTAAAAGGAAGAGAAGTCGGGTAATTAGGCCTACTGTATATTCCATTAAAATTGATATCTATAAAAGTACCAAAACTTTGTTGACTTCAATGTACCAAAGTAAACCCCTGTACAAGGAAACGTCATTCATGTTAATTGCAGAAACGTAATAAAGTTTCTAAAGAAAATTATTAAATAATCCCAAAGCAAATACAACTGAAGAATAATATACTAAAGAAATGATTGATTGAGTTTACTGGCATCTTGATTTCTATAAAATTAAAGTGTTTCCGCTTTGGTATGAACTAGAATCTAGCTTGAAAAATGATAATAATAATAATAATAATAATAATAATAATAATAATAATAATAATAATAATAATAGTAATTACAATAATAATCATAATAATAATAATAATAATAATAATAATATTTTAATTTTAATATTTTTTCAACTGTGGAAAAAAACATTATCAAAGCTACAAACATATCAATAATTATCATATTATTCAAACTGTTATTCGGTCATAAAATATTCTAAAATCGCATATGGTATTCCCACGAATTAATAGACTAAGCAACTATTGGCTGATATTGTTTGCTCATTAGGATAAGAGAAAGATGTCCAATAGCAAATAAATATGATGGCGTTCATGTAGCTGCGTTGAAGAGTTCAAGTATTCTGTTGTCTTCCATAATATAGATTAGAAGCAATGGGGGAAGAGATGAAGCATAATTATGATGAAATAAGGGAAATGGAATGAGAAAAATGAAGTCATGAATAAACAGAGAGGAGACATATACTGATTAATAAAGAATATAAAATAAAAATATATTTACCTAAATAAATACTCAGAGAGAGAGAGAGAGAGAGAGAGAGAGAGAGAGAGAGAGAGAGAGAGAGAGAGAGAGAGAGAGAGAGAGAGAGAGAGAGAGAGAGAGAATTTATATGTTCCACTAACACACACTTTTCCAATTTATACAAAATCCACCAAGAGAAATACGACCAGTATGTTCTCTGAAATTTCGGAATCCAATGTTACGAGAGAAAACTATTTTCTTTTCATAACAATACTCCCTTGGATATTCTATTCTATGAATAACAATCATTCAGGAACGAAGGCAGTTCCAAATATATATGGAAAGGTAGATGAATGCATAAAATTGTGTACACTTTCCATTATGGGAATTACACCCAAACTTACATATATATATATATATATATATATATATATATATATATATATATATATATATATATATATATATATATATAGATATATATATATACATATATATATATATATATATATATATATAATATATATATATATATAGATATATATATACATATATATATATATATATATATATATACTGTATATAGCTATATATATACAGTCTATAGCTATATATATACAGTATATAGCTATATATATATACTGTATATAGCTATATATATACAGTCTATAGCTATATATATACAGTATATAGCTATATATACAGTATATATATATATATATATATATATATATATATATATATATATATATATATATATATATATATTATATATATAATATATATATACACATATATATATACATACACAAACCCCTTTCTGAGTAAGGATGCCTTAACGTGGTCAAAGGGTTTGTGCATCGCCATGATCAGCCGAAAATCTCCCACCATCCCCAACTCACATTGGCCAGAGAGGTGATTAAAGTTGAACAAACCCCAAACTCCCTAGCCATCAACTCAACTCACAAGGATGGTGAGATTGCAGCGACCAATGAAACTAACGAGTTTGAGCGGGACTCGAACCCCAGTCTGGAGTTCACCAGTCAGGGACGTTACCGCATCGGCCACCTCAACTGTAATTGTTCGACGGCTACTTTCCACTTGGCAAGGGGAGAAAAAAATCCTTAGCTATGGTAAGCAGCTCTTCTAGGAGAAGGATACCCCAAAATCAAACCATTGTTCTCTGGGACGCAGACAAAGAACTCTATTATACACCGAACCTCAAAAGGTAATGTTACGTTATAATCAGAAAACTACCATTTTAATTTTAATTCCACTCTCTAAACCTAACAATGAAGATAATTAAAATAACAGCTAATATCTCACAGAACACAATTATGATAAATGTCAATATAACATGGTAAATCACTAAACATAAAGAGACCTATTATAAAAGACAAAAAAAAAAATAGGAAAATGAAAGTTAATTGCTATACATAAAATACAATTAGAAATAAAAAAAGGTATGATCAATTCCGACATTAAAAATTTCAATTTATGAAAAACGCTATCAAATAATAAAAAAAATAAAATAAAACAGCAACCTATCATAAATAAACAACAGACACAAATGGTAAAACATCGGCTATCAGGATATAAGCGGTGAGATCGACAAACTCAGGAATTAGAAAAATTCAAAACCATATACACAGTTACTGGTGCCTCAGAGTCCTTAATTCTGTCGTAAGAAGCTTTCCTTTGAATGAGATTATCATTATTATTTGCTAAGCTACAATCCTAGTTAGAAAAGCAAGATGCTATAAGCCCAAGGGCTCCAACAGGGGAAAATAGTCCAGTGAGGAGAGGATATATGGAAATAAACTACAAGAGAAGTAACGAACAATAGTCAATGTCTTGAGAACATTAACATTGACATAAATCTTTCATATATAAACAATAAAAACTTCAAAAAATCAAAAAGGAAGAGAAATAGGATAGAGAAGTATGCCCAAGTGTACTCTCAAGCAAGAGAACTCATCCCAAAGACAATAGAAGACCATGGTGCAGAGGCTAAGGCACGACCCAAGACTAAAGAACAATGAATGGTTTAATTTTGGGATGTCCTTCTCCTAGAAGTAAGCAAGGGGATTCAAAGAGGCTCATTGATTATAAATAACAAATGTTCTTACAATCTTACTGGCTGCGTTCAAATTTCACAGATGTTGAGGAGTAATGTGTATGTATATGCAAGATCCATGATTGCATGTGAAACATTGTCGACTAATTCCTTAGGGCAGCATTGCAAGTCTCACCTTTTACAAAACTTCATCCTCTTAAAAAAAAATTCATCCTTTTACAAAAATTCCCCCATTTAAAAAACTTCATCCTTTTACAAAACTGATGTCATCCAGCGAAACAATATACCTTTTTCCACAGTAAGGAAGCACCATAGTGTCCCTCTACACCACCCTACAACATTGGTATTCTACAGTTCCCCCTTCCATCGTCACTGAGTGTTGCCATCTCGTCATTCCCAAGTAATACTGAATAGTCCCCTACCAACTAATTCAGCAATCAGCCAAGGCCCTAACCTTTAGCGATCTCGTCCCTTTACAAAGACATCGAAACATTCGCCTAAATTACCGACGGAATGTTTAGGGTTGAATATTAATTGAGAGACTCGGCGACTTTGATAGTGCTTGATGATCACGTGTGAAAGACTAATACTTGGGTAATCATCATCATCATTATCACCGTCAATCATCATCTCCTTTTACGCCTATTGACGCAAAGGGTCTAGGTTAGATTTCGCAAGTGGTCTCTACCTTGAGCTTTTAAATTTATACTTCTCCATTGATCATCTCCTACTTCACGGTTCATAGTCCTCAGCCATGTAGGCCTGGGTCTTCCAACTCTTCTAGTGCCTTATAGAGCCCCGTTGAAGGTTTGGTGAACTAATCTCTCTTGGGGAGAGAGAAAAGCATGCCTAAACCATCTCCATCTACCCCTCACCATGATCTCATCCACATTTGATAACCGAGTAATCCCTCTTATATTTTCAAGCAATGGGATAAAGAAAAAGAGAAGTTGATATTATATATATATATATATATATATATATATATATATATATATATATATATATATATATATATATCGAGAAAAAGACACCATGATCCACAACAAAAAATGTTAATAAAAGCTGAGAAATCTATTTTATGGACTGAAAACCACATATCCACAAACAGGAAATTTACTAGCAAAACGAGAGAACAAATTATTTATCGCAGCAAAGAGAAAAAAAATCGTCTTCAGGAACGCTTTTACTATCTTTCCTTAACTAATTAATTAATTAATTTACCTTACCTTCTCCTACTACGATCATCCCCAACCGAGCTTTTTTTTCGTCTCTGCAAGCTTACCTGGAAGGAGAAATATATAAAGATAATTCATGGTTATCCTTGTTTTAATTCATATTGTTATAACAGAAGACGGCACATCATATTAACATTAAACATTTACTCTATACACAAA
>NC_090753.1:60925044-60940044 GCF_036898095.1 Palaemon carinicauda
AATCTTATTTGAAATAAAAACCAACTATAAAAAAACTGTTCTTTTTATCTAAAAATAAGCATTAAGTATCAAACGAAATATGGGAAAAATACTTATCATTTCAGGGAAATGATCTAATCTTATTTGAAATAAAAACCAACCATAAAAAAACTGTTCTTTTTATCTAAAAATAAGCAATAAATATCAAACGAAATATGGGAAAAATACTTATCATTTCAGGGAAATGATCTAATCTTATTTGAAATAAAAACCAACCATAAAAAAACTGTTCTTTTTATCTAAAAATAAGCAATAAATATAAAACAAAATACGGGAAAAATACTTATTTCATCGAGATAATTTAATCTTATTAGAAAAAATCCAACCATAAAAAAGTTTTTATCTAAAAACAAGCAATAAATATAAAATACTTATCATTTCAGCGAAATTAAAGAATGCGCCCCCCCCACCCCCCAACGAAAAAAAATCTACTTTTCGTAAGAACAAATTTACTCTGAAATTAGTAAAAAAATAATCCCAAAGCTTAATTAACTGACAAAAAAAATTAAATGCAATGATATATTCAGTGGAAAACGTTCCTGAAATAAATCAACATAATCAATACAAAAATAACCTCTAAAAAAATCATTCATTTCAGTCAATACACAGATTATAAAATAATCCCACCTCTCATTACAATTGACATGGAGACACACACAACAAAGTATTAAATTTCTTCTATTTTTCCCGACGCTTAATAATCTGCTAAGCTATTTTCATTCTTCAGTCTTTTCTATTTGCATTTATTTTAATGTTTTCGTTTATTTTTCGTCGAGGAAAATCCTCCCCAAAACTGCGAAGTGTTGAGTGCAAAAGGATTATAATTTTCTGGAGGAAATTACTTTCCTAGAAAACACATTAACCAATTAAAAGGAATAACTGGCAGTGTTATGATATGCTAATCTTGTGCAGTGACACAAGTACTGAGAGAGAGAGAGAGAGAGAGAGAGAGAGAGAGAGAGAGAGAGAGAGAGAGAGAGAGAGAGAGAGAGAGGGGGGGGGGTTGTTGTTGTTAATGAGTAGGTCCAGTGACACGGGTATGGAGAGAGAGAGAGAGAGAGAGAGAGAGAGAGAGAGAGAGAGAGAGAGAGAGAGAGAGAGAGAGAGAGTGTTAACGAATAGGTGCTGTGAAACGTGTCAAGGACCAAGTTCACCTCCGAGGCAATTTGAAAAAACGTATAGAGAAAGGAGTGAAGCTGCAGAGGAAAAAGATGAAATTTTCCTTCTTTTTTCATAATTCGCGACGAATCTTCATTGTGCATTTCCGATCATTATTTACGTTTAGATTTAACGGGAAGAGTTTGGTCTTCAATCTAGTCTCCAAGAGCCAGGTGTTTCTATTGCAGGATGTCTTCAAGATGATAATCCTTTTCTTATCTATTTTTGGGGTTTGAATTTTTTCGCTTCATGCATCTCGTGCCGAATGGCTTCCCCGGTCCCTGAATTCGGCCGCATGGCCCAAATACTATAAATCAAGCTATGAACCTAAGCATAACAACCAATTACCTGTAACTGCAAAAACAGGAGCCACTCGGTTTAGATCCAAAAGACGTCTCCAATCGGAATGATCAGATTCTCAGTCTCCGGCATTTGAAAGGAACTGATTGAAGACTTCGTTCTATGCCTGAATGGAGAACATCTCAGTTGAGACCTCGTTATAAAATTATTTTAATGCTCATATAATTCTATATTTCTAACATATTGTGAAAATAATGTTATTATTAAAATCGAAAGTAATATTTGTTTCCAAAAATTATTATCAGAAATGAAATGAATGCTACATTTTACTCAAATTTACATAAATCTTTCCTATCGTTTTTTTTTTTCAAAAGAAATTTCTAGTCAAGCCTGCAGTTTCCGTCTTTGTCTTCATGGTCTCGGCTGCCCTTAGGTAAGTATTACTTTTGAATCTCTTCTCTCCTCCTATCTTTCTTGCTCATTGGCAGACAGGTCACCTCTCCAGGGTTTCCCTGGAGTTGCCCGGGGGCCGTGGCTCGGCTGGGACGCCCTCCTCAAGGGTCTCCTGACGGAGCCTTGGTCGCAAAGGCGCCACGGACGTGGCATAAAGTAACTCTCCGGGGATCGACTCGGAGGGGCCCGGGGACCACCTTTCCGTCGGCCAAGAGGACCTCTTGCTGGGTCTTCTCGAAGTGGGGGCTCTCCTCTGGGCTTTGCTTGGAGTCGAGAAGCCTACCTTCGAGGTTTCCCGGGGAACAGGAGGTCTTCCTTCCTCTCTTTCTCTCTCTCCGAATCCTCTTCTTCTTCTTCTTCTTCTATAGGGCTTTGCTGAGACCAAGTAGTTTTTTTTGGCTTGTCACCATCATCATCGTCATTATCATAATCATCATCATCATAATAATCAACATCATCATAATAATCATAATCATCATCATCATCATAATAATAATCATCACCATCGTCATCACAATAATCATCATCATCATTATAATAATCATCATAATAATAATCATCATCATCATTATAATAATAATCATCATCATTATAATAATCATCATCAAAATAATAATCGTCATCATAATAATAATCATCATCATCATCATTATAATAATCATCATAATAATAATCATCATCATAATAATAATCATCATCATCATCATCATAATAATCATCATTATAATCATCACCATCATCATCATCATCATCATTATAATAATCATCAAAATAATAATCATCATCATAATAATAATCATCATCATCATCATTATAATAATCATCATCAAAATAATAATCATCATCATCATCATCATCATAAAGTAACTAATCTTTTCCAGTCTGTTAATTGGCCAAAAGGCGTAATGGTAAGGAAATGGTACGAAAAAAGAAATTAATCATGGCTTCAATTAATATAGCAACTTTTAACTGTAGATCTGTCAGGAAAAATGTCCACGTTGTAAAAAATTTATGTAATAACTATAAGATAATAGCATTGCAAGAAACATTTTTGCCACAACAGGAGAGTAACTTTTCAAACAATATTGATATTAAGTTTGATTCCATATCGTCGTCACCAGTAGACCTAAGTCAAGCTCTGGTGAGAGGAAGGCCATATGGGGGACTAGCTTTTTTAGTGCATGAGGAGATCTCTCCGTATGTCAGGAAAATATCCACAAGAGATGAACGCTTTTTATGTATAGATATTAGTCTGGGTGGTAGCACGATAAGGGTTATCAATTGTTATATGCCCTATTATAACGGTTCTAATACTGAGGAATACTTAAATAAATTATGGAAAATTAAATGTCTGTTTGAAGAACATCAGAATGATCATGTTATTGCTGTAGGGGATTTTAACGCTCACATTTCATCTGAATTTGGTGCAGAATTATTTGGGTGGTGTGATGAATACGACTGCTGTGCAGCCGACATCACTTCATTACCACTGGATACCCATACGTGGGTAAGCGATGCTACGGGTCACACAAGGTGGGTGGACCATGTCGTGTGCCCTGACTCCCTCTTGAGTGCACTTCGATGTTTTAAGGTTTTTTACGAGGAGATAGGCTCAGACCACAAGCCTCTGGGTTTTAAACTTTGTGTACGAAATTTTTCAGCATACAGAGTAGCAGGGACCAATAATCGCAGAATAACTTACGAGGTTAGAAATAATGATGAATATAAAGTTCGAAGCGAGAAGACACTAAAAGAAATAGAGCTTCCAGTTGAGGCAATTGTCTGTAGCACAGGGAGATGCAGAGACAGAAATCATGTATTTCTAATTGAAAATTTTGCTGTCGATCTTGTTGAGGCATTGATTAAGAGTGGGGATACAAAAAATACCGGAAAGGTACATAAAAGTCATGGAATACCAGGCTGGAATGAAAACGTCAAATTACACCACGTTACAGCCAGACAAAAGTATTTATTATGGAAGGAAATGGGAATGCCGAGATAGGGTGTGCAATACGACGAGATGGTCCTGTCTAAACGAAATTTTAAAAAGGCACTCAAAGTCTGCAAGAAGACAGTAAACAAAACAACAAAGGAAAAAATCGCTAGAGATATGAGCAGGAGAAATATTTGGAAAACAATAAACAAAATAAGAAAGAAAACTACCAAACTACCGGTTAGTATTGATGGAATAAGGGGAGAGTCAAACATTGTAGAAGGTTGGCAGAATCATTATGCTCATATTATGGAAGGCACGAACCATCCAAAAATGTCTTTATCGATGGAAAATGAAGATGAAGAAAGCACCATACCAATTGTTTCCGTTAAAGACGTCCAAGATGCTTTAAAATCCCTTTCGTTAAATAGTGCCCCGGGCCTGGATGGAATCACAGGGAATCACTACTCTGTATGTGCATCTGTCACTTTTGTTCACTTGTTTGTGCAGACATCACTTCGTATCAAAAAATCTGACTGAAATAAAAATTCTGAATTTAGTTAAAGATCGCCATAAGTCTCTCTCTGATAAGAATAACTATCGTCCAATAGCCCTTGCCTCTATTATTTCTAAGCTATTTGAATGCATCATCCTACAAAGATGCAAAGATTTGTTAACAACTTCCGTTAATCAATTTGCTTATAAAACTAAACACAGCACTGATATGGCGCTTTTTCTTTTTAAACAAACATGCCAGTTCTATAGGTAAAAAAAACACTCCAGTTTTTGTATGCGCAATGGATATGTCCAAGGCTTTCGATAAAGTGTGTCATGAAAGATTATTTCAAATTTTAAAGAGAAGACATGTGCCATTTTACATTATAGCACTGCTACAGCACTGGTACAAAACTTGGGACTTTAGAGTAATGTGGGGCAATAGTCTTTCCTCTCCTTTTAAACCCAGTTGTGGTATTAGACAGGGTAGTGTTCTATCAGCACTTCTGTTTGCCGTATATGTGGATGACTTAAGTACAAAGGTCCTCAGCAGGGAAGGTGGTTGCACAGTGGGAGAGGTTAAGGTGAATCATATCTTTTATGCAGATGATATAATACTTTTAGCCCCATCTTTAAAAGCGTTGCAAATACTCATAGATAAAAGTATGGAATATTTGAAGTACCATTATCTTGAAGCCAATCCTGACAAGACCAAAGTTCTTGTAATAAAACCCTGTAATTTTATATCATTTAGTGAACCGTCACTCTATATTAATGACGTCAGGTTGGAAGTCGTTAAGTCATGTAAATATCTTGGCATGAATATTAATGACAATCTAAAGGACGATGACCATATTGCATCACTCTATCGAGGGCAATGCTTGCGAGGCAATATGTTGCTAAGGAACTTTCATATGTGCAATGATGAGGCAAAAGTACATTTGTTCAGATCTTTCTGTACTTCTCTGTATTGTATGCCTCTGGCAATGAAATGTAAAAAGGAAACCCTACGAAAACTTAAGATATGTTACAATGACTCTTTTAGGTACCTGATGGGAATAGAAAGGTTTTCGAGAGTAAGTGGACACTTTGTTTCTTTAGGAATACCAACATTTGATGAATTGGTGAGAAAATGTATTGTAAGTTTGTTTCAGAGAGCAAAGAGTTCAAAAAACCACTTAATTTGTGCAATTTTTAACAGTGATAGTTTTAAAAAATCATTAGTTTTTAAAGAGTGGTCTAAACACATTTTCTGTGTTTAGACCTTTTGTTTTACTCCTAATATATTTGTATATAACTATTAATTTTATTGTAATATTTTGTATATTTGAATTTGCTCTACAGCTATATATATATATGAATATTATATATATATATATATATATATATATATATATATATATATATATATATATATATATATACAGTATATACACACATATATATATATATATATGTGTATATATATATATATATATATATATATATATATATATATATATATATATATATATATATATATATATATATGGGCTCTCGTGACATGGTTGGTTTCGACCTGGCCTTTCATTAGAAGGGGCTAGCGTTCGATCCCAAGTATGAGGTAGAAATTTATTTCTATTTGAACACGATGTTGTGTTGATATTTATCCATATTGACTCATTAGGGGTAATTTGAATGAATTACTACCAATTGTGTCACGTGGTGGCCCGGGAAATTGGGTAAAACTCACTGGTAAGAGACTGATGTCTCGCCAGGTAAATCCTCGGACAGCTGGTAGCGTCAGGTTCCAATTTCTTTTATGGGCTCTCGTGACATGGTTGGTTTCGACCTGGCCTTTCATTAGAAGGGGCTAGCGTTCAATCCCAAGTATGAGGTAGAAATTTATTTATATATATATATATATATATATATATATATATATATATATATATATATATATATACATACAGTATATATATATATATATATATATATATATATATATATATATATATATATATATATATACATATATCATGCATTTTTAAAAAATCGACATCAATATAATGAAGCAACAACATAATTTGGATTATCTCTATTCAGATATGTAATGGTATCGATTTTGAAAACAAGTATTGAATTCCTTTTGAGAATTACTTTTTTCATATCCCTGTCAAATGAAATACGCTTCCTACATTGAATGAACAAAATTCCTTATACCTCACGAAACGCGATTAATCAAATCTACAGATATATCACAGAATTTCAGAACACTCATAAAAAGGTTTCATGCCATTATCCTGTATTACCATCCAATAACATTAATTTTGACAGATTATAGACCATTTAAACGTTGGATGTTGAGGCTTTCCATTTTTTGGAGGACACTCCGAAATCAAACCATTGTTCTCTAAGTCTTGGGTAGTGCCTATGGCACTACCTCTGTACCATGGCCTTCCAATGTCTTGGATTGGAGTTCTGTTGCTTAGAGGTACACTCAGACATACTGTTCTTTCTTATTTCTCTTCCTTGTTTTGTTAAAGTTTTTATAGTTTATAAATGAATTACTTATTCTTATGCTGCTACTGTTCTTAAAATATTCAATTTTGCCTTGTTTCCTTTCCTCACTGGGCTATTTTACCTGTTGGGACCCCTGGGCTTATGTCATTCTGCTTTTCCAACAAGGGTTGTAGCTTAGCAAGTAATAATAATAATAATAATAATAATAATAATAATAATAATAATAATAATAATAATAATAATAATAACTTTGACAGATTATCGACCATCTAAACGTTGGAAGTTGATACTTTCTATTTTTGGAGAAGGACACTCCGAAATCAAACCATTGTTCTATGGTCTTGGGTAGTGCCATAGCCTCTGTACCATGGTCTTCCACTGTCTTGCAATAGAGTTTTCTTGCTTGAGGGTACACTCGGGCATACTGTTCTATCTTATTTCTCTTCCTCTTGATTTTTTGAAGTTTTTATAGTTTTTATGTGAAGGATCTAAATTCATGTTATAACTGTTCTTGAAATATTTCATTTTGATTGTTTATTCTTCTCTTGTAGTTTATTTACTTCCTTGTTTCCTTTCCTCACTAGGCTATTTTTCCTTGTTGGAGCCCTTGGACTTATAGCATCTTGTTTTTCCAACTAGAGTTATAGCCTAGCTTGTGATAATTAACAATAATAATAATAACAATAATAATAATAATAATAATAATAATAATAATAATAATAATGCATTTCGTAATTCTCTTCCATCGAAATAATAATGTACGCATTTAATAAAGATATTTGATATACATATCACTTCCAGTAACATTAAAAGGCGACTGGGGAAAAATTCCAAGGAAATGATGGAAGAGTTAACATATTGGTGAAAGGGTAAAAAAACTGTTTCATCTTCACAGTCACCTTGATTAAAAGATTAAAAACCGAAAACCATAAAAAAAAAAAAAAACTATTAGCATTGTTACTACTTTTATGAAAATAAAAATTTTTCATTATCACAATCTTGATGGTAATAATAATAATAATAATGATAATAATAATAATAACAACAACTTTCAATATTAATCATCAGATCATACACCGCCACCAAACCTCTAACAAGGTTAATATATAATATATATAATCAGAGTAAATTTATATAACTTATATGTAAACGCATAGCAATTTTTCCTTTGCACGATATAAAGTCTATAGATAATGCATGTAACGTTTGGACACGATGTCTTTCAGAACCTCTTCAGGTATCATAATGAAGGGACCTTAATCTATGTTCCAATACAGGACTTAACGACAATATATTACAGAGACTACTAAGATGTTATTTTCTTATATAAACAAAGCATACACATCATCATCATCACCTACGTCTATTGACGCAAAGGGCCTCATCTTAACACACGTTTTTTAACTTTTTAAATATTCTTTTACATCACATTTCAACTTTCCCCTTCTATTATTCCCAAACTATCTTTTGCTATCGCTTTATCATTTACTCTTTTTATTTTCCTCTTCCACCTTCCATTTCGTTTTCTTCCTTCCATTCTCCTCCAACCTCTTCCATCCACACAACTGAGTCATGACAATTCACTGACCGTGGCTGGACACCTTCAGAGGACTGGAAGGCCTTTGGGGAGACTTCCAGTCGCCTCTCAATCTTCATTTCTTCACTTAAACATTTTATTTGGTTCAGTTCAGAGATTTCGGGCTTTGGTAGATTTTATTTGATTTTTATTCAATTCTTAGCATGAAGGCTTGGCGGTCGCCTCATCTCATCTGCTCTAGGGAGATTTGACAGGACAAAACTCTCTCTCTCTCTCTGCTCTCTCTCTCTCTCTCTCTCTCTCTCTCTCTCTCTCTCTCTCTCTCTCTCTCTAATAAAAACACAGAAATAAAATCCTGCCTCTACCTGTCAATGCGTCAACCAGATCCTAACAAAGCAATTCTGTTGCAGCATTCCGTACATCATAACAGTAAACTCCACTTCAAAAACAAAGGCTTTAACAATGTTATTGCAATAAAAAGTACAAAGTTAAAATTTTGCCGTAAAAAACGGTTAACATCCTGGCATAAATGTTGCCAGATATCTACCGTTTTAAGAACAGATATATTGAGATAAAGGAGTGAATTTAAGGTCACCAACCCGTAAAAGATAATAACAAAGTAGGGTAAAATTACAGTCGCCTGTATTTTACTGAAATACGGCTGAGAACTATACTTTTATGGAGAATTTCCGATTAAAATCACCGAGTTTTTTTTTAACCATATATTTGAGTCATGAAGATGAATATTCTATCTTCAAGTCCCTAATGGTCAACCTTACTACCTAGTTGGACCGTAATCCCTTCTGAAAAATAGGATGACAGTCAAACGAGCCGTTATAATAATAGTAAAAAAAAAGTATCGTATAAAGGAGTAACAAACACATCGATAGAGAAGACCAAAAGGAAAAAAGAAAGTATATTACCTTTTATTTTCCTTTCCTCACTGGGCTACTCTCTCTGTTGGGGGCCCTGGGCTTAAAGCATCCTGCTTTTCCAACTAGGGTTGTGGCTTAGCAGTAATAATAATAATAATAATAATAATAATAATAATAATAATAATAATAATAATAGTAATAATAATAATAATAATAATAATAATAATAATAATACAAGTATCCTTTGATTTTCCAGAGAGGATTCACGCAAAAATGAAATGTTAGAAACCAACCTTTGCATCCTCTTCCGAGTGATGAATCCGGCCCATTGTGCAGAAGATCTTTGCAAATATTACTTGTTCAGTCCCACTCTAACATTAAACAAAAAACGGATTTTCAAATATACTATTTTATTATCTAGAATTTTTGCATTTAATAAACGCCATCTACTATTTGTTAATGCAACGTTTATACTTAAAGATATTTCCTTGAGAAGTTAAACGTTTGTGAAAGCTGTTTGGTTTCAATTCCAGTTTCTTCAGAATAGATACTCACTAGAACGTCAGCCGGGTAAGCCCAACCCCTGACCGTGTTGCCCAACCACAGCAGTGGCCTCCCCAGTAAACAGTGTAAACTTTCGGTCCCGGGCTGGGATCGATCTGCTGCCATGCGAATGCAAGGCGAAAACGTTACCACTGCACTAGCCATTAGTGGCTAATCAACTAGTGTTAATAAAATCAAATTTCCCTAAACACAAGATTCCGGTATTTTTAAATTAATCTGCATTGGAGAAAATATGTGGAAGTTGAACCTAAACGAAGCTAAAACTAGAGGGGCACTGAGTAGAGCCCAGACTTCCGCCGCGGCAGCTTATTTCTCGACCTTTTTTCAACCTTGACCTTGACCTTGGATTTTCAAACACCAAACCCTCAAATATGAATCAAGTTCGAGGTATATGTGACTACGATGTCCGAACTTATGGCTGATTGTGTGAATTGGACATTTTGCTTGACCGTGACCTTGGCCTTTGACCCTGACCTTTTAAAATCTAATCATTGCCAGCTTTTTACAGAACAGTTAATCCCACCAAGTTTCATAACTCTACGATTAAAATTGTAGCCAAGAAGCTGTTCACAAACAACACACACTCACACAAACAGGAGGTAAAATATAACCTCCTTCCAACTTCGTTGGCGGAGGTAAATAGGATTCTTAGTAGTTCAAAGATATTTCTGACCTTCCAACTATCTCTAGTACTTCTCTGATGACAGATCAAGAGGCCAGTCTAATAATAATAATAATAATAATAATAATAACAATAATAATAGATCCTTTAGTATTGCCTACAGTGATTGATTGATTGCTTTAGAGTTTTCAGGCATCCTGGCATCGAAGGTCATTGACGCCGATATAAAAGAATATTCAATTAAAACCATAGAAGCAAAGATGTCATTAAAAAATTTAGCTTTCAGAAAACCTGCATCTGAAATAAATCTAACAATGCCTCTATCGTAGTAAGACACAACATGTCCAAGAATCTTGGCAAGGATGAACCTACCATCCTCATCTCGAGCCTCAAACAGATATCTATTTCTTTCTGTTCACTTTCCCTTTACCTACATATACACCGAATATTCTGGCCTATTTATTTACATATTCTCCTCTTTCCTCTCACACCTGACAACACCGAGATTACCAAACAATTCTTCCCCCAAGGGCTTAAATACTGTACTGTAATTGTTCATTGGCTACTTTCCTCTTAGTAAAGGTAGAAAAGACTTTAGCTATGGTAAGCAGCTCTTCCAGAAGGACATTCCAAAATCAAACCACTGTTCTCTAGTCTCGGGTAGTGCCATAGCCTCTGTACCATGGCCTTTCACTGTCTTGGGTTAGAGTTCCCTTGCTTGAGTGTACACTCATACACGCTATTCTATCTTGTTTCTCATCTTGTTGTTTTGTTAAAGATTTTCTAATTTACATATGAAAAATTTATTTCAACGTTGCTACGGTCCTTAAAATAATTCATTTTAATTGTTAATTACTTCTCTTATTTCCTTGTTGGAGCCCCTGGGCTTATGGCATCCTGCTTTTCCAACTAGGATTGTAGCTTAGCAAGTAATAATAATAATAACTCAGTCAACAAAAGCCTCACAGTTAAGGGTACCAAACAGTCGCCGCAATATGACTGGTGTTGGCCAGTCAGCAGACACTCATGTGTCATCCGAGTGTGACCAATGCGGAGACGGCAATTAGTAGTCTCCAACTTGAGGTACACTGAGAGAGAGAGAGAGAGAGAGAGAGAGAGAGAGAGAGAGAGAGAGAGAGAGAGAGAGAGAGAGAGAGAGAGAAGAGGGGGGGGGGGGGGCCCGCCGCTCAAAATGACGGTGTGATATTGTACAACAAGATCTATTAACACTGCAGCTTTAAGCGGATGAACAGAGGCGGGCATGCCATTACTCATTACGATAACGTATCCAGGGGGCCTTTGAAATAATATTATATCATAATCTGTCCATATTCACATTTAATTTACACTAAGGGGGAACGTATGCCTTAATTAACACACATCCTCAATAATTAAGAGAAAAAATGGGGGCAGAATAAAAGGTTCGGTCAAGCATAGAATGGCAGAGTGAAGAGGAAAAAAAAAATCCAGAGTTGGGCTTTAAATAAGCAAGAAATTTATCTCCTGACAAAGTGCTCGTGCAAGAAAATCAATTTCTTTTACTTGCGACTTAAATTGTCATCAGTGACTTTCATCATGTTAGCCTTATAACTTAGAATATCAATATATTTACTCTGCTCATCAAATTATCCATTCTCATCATCATCTTCACAATATCTATATATATTTTGCATTATCAAATCAACATCACCGCTATATCTCATCATTATCACTTTCATTGTTGGCATCATTATATTTACTTACCATCATCAAAATAGATAAAAAGAAATTAAAATTAACAAACTTTTTTCTTCGATTCAATGACCAAAAGTACATCAACACTCATATATTTCGACCAATTTCCTAACAATTATCAACAAAGTAATCTTCAACCATTTATTAATAAAATAATCTCTAATTTCTTAATCCCTTCCCTACCAATAAAATATGAAAATTAACAATTTTTTTTTTTTTATTCAAACAGCACGAGTACATTACCTATCAGACATTTCGACCAATTCTGTATCAATTATCAAAAAAATAATCTTACATCAATTATTAACAAAATAATCTTCAATTTCTTAATCCCTTCCCACCCAACATTCTTGCTAATCTCCTTACAAAGAATTATTCCTAATTTCCTAACAGCTTAGAACAACACAGAACAGACTTCTTATGTGTCCTTTCATTGCAGAAATATCTATTAATGACAACGAAAGCTTTAATTAATTAACAATTCCTTAATGAATAATACTTGAGCCTGGGGAAATTAAATTTGATGTTTGCTATCAATATTGTGGTTGTTGTTTCGATTTCCATCTTCAGTTTCATCCTGTTCGTAATACTAAGCATGCAATTAATTCTAATAGTCAGGCCTTCTCCATCATGAGGCTCAATACTACACAGTATTCTAGAAGTTTTATTCCAGTTGTGACCAAGTTGTAGAATGATCTTTCTAATCGGGTAGTTAAATCAGTGGAACTTCAAAAATATCATTTTGCGACAAATGTTTTTAAGTTGAACAGGCTGACATAGTGTTTTAAAAGTTTATATTTGAAATATCAGTTTTAATGTTGTTATTGCTTTTAAAATATTTTATTTTAATTGTTCATTACTTCTTATATCGTTAATTTATCTTCTCACTGGGCTACTTTTCCCTGTTGGAGCCCTTGGGCTTATAGCATCTTGCTTTTCCAACTAGGGTTGCAGCTTAGATAGTAATGATAATGATAATAATATTCAGAATTTACGCAGTCATGTATAACTAGACGGAAACTAATTTAGGAGTCACTAAGTAAACTTCAAAAGAACTAAACACTCGTAAATGAAAGGGAGAAATAATAATAATAAAAATAACAATAATAATAATAACAACAATAATAATAATAATCATAAAAATCATCTGCATCATCATCACCATCAACCCCTTCACAATAAAGAGCAAGTTTCTGGCTATAATATAAATTTATATTTTTCCGGTCACTCATAGTAGTAGTAGTAGTAGTAGTAGTAGTAGTAGTAGTAGTAGTAGTAGTAGTAGTAGTAGTAGTAAATTTCGATCCTTTTTTTACAATAGGTGTGCCTTCTCACTAATGTAGAGAGAGAGAGAGAGAGAGAGAGAGAGAGAGAGAGAGAGAGAGAGGATTTGCAATCTTTCTCCATTATGAAACAGAATGAGCATTACTTTTCGTTATGAATACACATGGCTGTTTTCAGTATCAATTTTCAGCGTGAGTTATGGCCAGTCTATTGTAAGTATTAGAAATAAATCAAACCACTTTGGATATTCATTGTTGGTTCAACCAACATTAGCTTTGGTAGGATTTGCATTCTACATAATTAGCGTAAGTAAGAATATTTAACTTGAGTACTTTTGATTATATTTTCCTCCATGGGAGGGAAATATATTTTTTCCCTGATGTTTCTTCTCCTTCTTTTCCTCTTGTTAAATCTTAAAGCGATTCATCTCGGTCATTTCTGGGTTAAATGACCTGACATTTGGCACAAAGGCCGAGTGGACAAAAACTCAGGTTCGTTTAAAAATAAAAATTTGATAAGTGCCTTTAAAATCTTTTTATTTGTTTATTTTTTCTGGGACAAATGACCTGAAATTCGGCACAAAGGCCGAGTGGAAAAACACCCAGGTACGTTTAAAAGAATTTGATACATACCTTTAAAATAATTTTATTGATTTTTTTTATTTTGCCATCTGACAATAAATGTATATTTTGGTCTCCTGCGTCCATGTATTATAACGGGATGACCTCTCTCTCTCTCTCTCTCTCTCTCTCTCTCTCTCTCTCTCTCTCTCTCTCTCTCTCTCTCTCTCTCTCTCAGTGTAGAGAGGTAGCCTACTATGGTCAGGACAAAACCGCCTGTTATAATTAATAAGTTAATAAAATTCATATACGCCTAAATATGACAATTGTGCAAGTATATAAATAGACAAATCATCAGGCATGGATTAATCTAAAATAGCCATCAGAAGTGAGGAAAACCAGAAGAATCTGGTGAAAGAGTTTGAAACTGTGAGATCTTTTGTCGATGCAAAATCCATCATCCCCGCCCCAACCACCACTACAGGACATTGGTCCCGGGTATGACGCATGTACGAAATATGAAGTAGCAATACTGTCTCTAATTGTTGAAACCAATGAATTATTCATTTCATATATTTATTGGACACAGAAGATGGTAAGCACCTAGCCATAAAAAAAGGTTTTGTACAATTCCTTAATAGATCGTTTCCAGTAACTCGTTAAAAACTAATTCGTCAAAATTTGTAGTGAAATGAAAGAGAATATTTTGGTCTTTAGTTATGTAAAGTGAAAGTTTTGACCATTTATTTCGGTTATAAAAAGTTTCCCGGAAATTAAATTTCTACTTTGAAAAACAACCAATATGTCAGCTTAACAAAAATGCAAGTCTCAACTTTATTATGCTAAAATATTATATATATCGAACTATTTATAAAGTATATATATATATATAATATATATATATAAATATATATATATATATATATATATATATATATATATAT
>NC_090753.1:60945044-60950044 GCF_036898095.1 Palaemon carinicauda
GCGATTCTTGTACTAACAGTATGGATTTATAAATTCGGGTTATATGACCCATGGCTGGAGCAATGGTCCTTATCAGCGTAACTTTACGAGAATAAGATCGGAAACATTGTTTGTTTTGTGTATGTGAAAACGTAATGCAAAAATAACTAAGCTTTGTGTTTTGTCCTGACTTTTAATCAATCAATCATTAAGATTGCATTAATTGGGTGAATTACATGGTTACAAATACCCATTGTTTACCCAATTAAATGAGTATTCTTGTAAACACCCATACTAATATAAATAAATATAAATAAGGAAAGAGGTTTCCTGAATAATTCCTGACATCAAATTTCAAGTAACGAATCTCCCTTTTCTGTTGTAACCAAGAACGCAGATCAGTTGGAAATGTCAAATTTTGCTATAAAAATGCATAAATATTTCTACTTAACCGGTCATATGTTGGAAAAAAGAAAGATAGATTAAACATGACATAAAAATTCTGTATAAATAAAAGCAAACAATTGAAAGTGTAAAATTTAGCTATATAAAGGTAAAAACAATTCTATTTAACTGTTTAAATTTTGGAAAAAACGAAAGATAAATTAAACATGACAGCAAAACTTCTGCACCAATAAAAGAAAACAATTGAAAATGTATATATGTAAACATATTTATGTGTATATATTATTTGACAAAAGACAGAAGGACAACTATTTAACATTACGGACAACTTCTAGCTGTATTTTATCCTAACAGACAAAATAGAGACCAAAATTTTCGACTTCCCAAAATCCCATGAAAAACACAACTACAGCAATCAAAACGTCAGCAATTTCAACAACATAAACGCAGCTGGAATCGAATTAAATCACAAATAAATGGGATTAAACGTTTCTCCTTTGCCTTTTAAAAGCAAAAAATTACTTTGCAGGAAATTTGAATTTCAGGAATCTTCATTACATTAGCCGTATGCCGACCAGGAACATTCATCATTTATCTGCTGACTGCGGCAGTAACTAGTCTCGTTCTCTTTGGGAATAAATAAATAAATGTATATATACAGTATATATATTATATATACATACATATATATATATATATATATATATATATATATATATATATATATATATATATATATATATACATATACATATATATAAATAAACTTAAATAAGTACATATTTATTCCTTTATTTCCTTTCTTCACTGGGATATTTTCACTGTTGGAGATCTTCGGCTCATAGCGTCCTGCTTATCGAACTAGGGTTGTAGCTTAACAAGAGATATTAATAATTATAATAATAATAATAATACAAATAAAAAAACACAAACGCACGCATATACTGTATATATATATATATATATATATATATATATATATATATATATATATATATATATATATATATATATACAAGAGAGAGAGAGAGAGAGAGAGAGAGAGAGAGAGAGAGAGAGAGAGAGAGAGAGAGAGAGAGAGAGAGAGAGAGAGAGATATCAATTATAGTCCCTTCCGCCTCTCGGAAATGGAGCAGCAGAGATCATTGCCTGACATCATCATCCCATGTCGAAGGAAGAAGGGAGAAGTGTTCGGTCTGAATTAGATGAAATTCTAATCATTCTATTTTCTCTCTATCTTCTCTTTTAGTCTACCTTTCGTCTAAAAGGACGAAGGAATACGTCACGATAAAAAAACAAGTATATATGAACTAGAAAATTAATATTCCCTGCATTATCAAATTTTATTGTTTTAATGCAGGGAGAACTGTTGGGTCTGAATAAGAATTGGACGAAATTCTAATAATTCTATTTTCTCTCTATCTTCTCTTTTAGTCTAGCTTTCGTCTAAAAGGAAAAGGGAATCACAAGGAAACGTCATGATAGAAAAAACAAGTAAATATGAACAAGTGAATCAATATTCCCTGCATTATTAAACTTTATTATTTTAATGCAGTTTGATTTTGGAGCCCCAATTTTAATTTCATAAAACTTTGGGAGTTTTTGAGAATTTTATGTAAAATCCTTATTTCTATGGATAAAAAATATAAACTCTTTTCCCCTTAATATCAGTCTTCTTTTCCTTTACCTGAATCTATATTAATAGTCTCCAATACAAACTACAATAATATAAAAATATCAAGAACTCAAGTAATAGAAGAGACCCCAAAAATATAAAAATGCGACTTCAAAATTTTCTTCTTCCTTGATTTGAGGAGATAACACTTGAGAGAGAGAGAGAGAGAGAGAGAGAGAGAGAGAGAGAGAGAGAGAGAGAGAGAGAGAGAGAGTTTAATAGGAAAAATAACGAAAATATAATTATTGACAAAAACAATAAAAAGGATACTTCTTTGAGAGAGAGAGAGAGAGAGAGAGAGAGAGAGAGAGAGAGAGAGAGAGAGAGAGAGAGATTTTAATGGAAAGAAATAAAGCTATAATCAAATATTAACAAAAACAATAAAAAGGATACTACTTTGAAAATGGGGATATTTAAATATTTCAAATACCGGTCATTGAAATACCGAATACGTGGTTTGGACACGTGAAGAGATTGGAGAAGGGGGACCAAAACCCCCGGACTCAAAACAAGCGAAAAGTGTATATATATAAGCACATGAAAATGATACATTCTCAAGTTAATAATCAAAGGATGAGAGGTACAGTGACTACTGTTTACCAGTTTTATTCAAACAGTACCCCAATATATATATATATATATATATATATATATATATATATATATATATATATATATATGTAAATATAACCCACGAAATGCATTTAATACCGAATTCTATCTTGGGAAATACATATCCACTTGGAATTCATTTTATGGTAACAGCTTCTGGCCGGGTGGTGATTCGAACCACCACCTGTACGGCTAGAAACTATGCTTGGCAGGGACCCTACCGACTCAGCTATCAAGAGAGACTAAAAGTTTATGACAAGTCCCCCTACATATTCCTGTCGAATTCACGTGTGCTTGTGATATATGTTCATTAAAATAACCACGTGTTGCAAACTCACGATTCAGCTATCATGGTGGAGATGGGTCTATTTCAAGTCTATGAACAGAATCCTGAATTCGACAGGAATATGTAGGGGGACTTGTCATAAACTTTTAGTCTCTCTTGATAGCTGAGTCGGTAGGGTCCCTGCCAAGCATAGTTTCTAGCCGTACAGGTGGTGGTTCGAATCACCACCCGGCCAGAAGCTGTTACCATAAAATGAATTCCAAGTGGATATGTATTTCCCAAGATAGAATTCGGTATTAAATGCATTTCGTGGGTGATATTTACATTAATTAAAATCACGTGTGCTTGTGATATATGTTCTATATATATATATATATATATATATATATATACACACACACACACATAACACCTTATGTAATCACAATCTTTATAGTTACTTAGGAAAGATATATTTCAATGTTGTTATTGTTTTTAATATGTTATCTAATTATTCATTACTTCTTTGGTCTTTGTAGTTAATTTTTTTCCCTTATTTCCTTTCCTCACAAGACTATTTTTTCCCTGTTGAAGCCCTTGGGCTTATAGCATCCTGCTTTTCTAACCTGGATTGAACTTTGGATGATAATAATAATAATAATAATAATAATAATAATAATAATAATAATAATAAAATATAGAAAAACCTGAAAATCTAAATCTAAATTTACGATGAAATGAAAAGAAAATGATAACAGAATAAATACTTAATACACAAAAGCTACTAAACAACATAAATCTAAAATAAAGAAATAAATTTAAGAGAAAATTAGAACAAAATTAACTTTCACCTAAAAAATAAGAGACAAAGACGACACAAGAGAACTTCCCCAATTCACATTAAAATTCGGAGCAGGTACTGACCCGCATTCATCAATCCCCTTCTACCTTCGAAACCACTGGACTAAGTAGACTGGAATCAACGAAGAGAAAAAGGGGAAAATTAATCTCCCTTTTCCTGTCTGTGTCCAATTCATTCCCGGCTTTATTTTCCCAAATTATTACGGGATTTGGATTTATTTGGATTTTGGGCTATACAATTAAGCGTCATGGTGGCCTATTGGAAACGTCCCTGCCTGGTGATCTGCTGGACTGGGGTTCAGGTTCCGGTAAAACTTGATAGTTTCTTGTAGTGTCTTCAACCTCACCATCCTTGTGAGCTAAGGATGGAGAGGGGTTTTGGGGAGCCTATAGGGGTTCTCTTCTTAAGTTATCAGTAGGCATTGCCTGGCACTCCCTGGTACTAACTCGCGTAAAGAGGGGGATTGGGCGTTAGTCTCTAGGTTAGTCTTGCTAGCTCAGTGCATTGTCACTCTCCCTTGCCTCTGCCATTCATGAGTGGCCTTTAACCCTTAAGACATGTTCAAAGGTTTGAAGGCCACTCATGAATGACTGATGCAAGGGACAGTGACACTGTCCTATCAAGCAGGACATTGCCCTAGAGACTGGCTATATATACATATGATCACCGCCAAAGGCCCCTCTCCACCCAAGCTGGAACCAAGGAGGGCCAGGCAATGGCTGCTGATGACTCAGCAGACAGACCTATGGGCTCCCTCAACCCCCCCCCCTTCTTAGCTCACAAGGATGGTAAGGATGCAGAAACCAAAGGAACTACAGAGTTTGAGCGGGACTCAAAACCCAGTTGGGCGATCACTAGTCAGGGACGTTATCACACTGGCCACCACAACGCAGGCAGTTTATTAGGAAAAGTTTATTGGGAAAAAGGTAAAGTAGAAGGATATAAAGGTCGAAGCAACACTGCAAAAACAATAAAGCAATGCCTACAGTGCCCCGCAGGAGGTACAATTATGGAACTACCCACTACAGGGAAAAACCATTTAAGGGAAAAACCATTCTAGGGAAAACTAATTTCTTTTTATTTTGTTAGATACCTTTTGTAAACTAATTAGAGCTGACCTGAGGGTTGATTAATGTACATATTGTTTAATTTTTAAGATTTTTGTTCCTGAATTCATATCGATTTTTACCAATTTCTCTAGA
>NC_090753.1:60952544-60956840 GCF_036898095.1 Palaemon carinicauda
TTTAGTCAGGGCCACCAAATACTAGGTTGGTTGGCTGTAAGCGATCAGACGAAAATCTCCCACCATCCCCAACTCACACGGTTGGTGATGAAAGCTAGACATACTCCAAACTCCCACCCATCCTCAACTCACACGGTTGGTGAGATTGCAGCCACCAAATGAACTAACGACTTTGAGCGGGACTCGAACCCCAGTCTGATGTTCACCAGTCAGGGACGTTACCGCATCGGCCACCACAATTGTAATTGTTCATTGGATACTTTCCACTTGGCAAGGGGAGAAGAAAATCCTAAGCTATGGTAAGCAGCTCTTCAAGGAGAAGGACACCTCAAAATCAAACCATTATTCTCTGTGAACCAGACAAAGAACTCAATAGATCGAACCTTAAAATGCAATGTAAGGTTATGATTAGAAAAAGCTACCATTTTAATTTTAATTCCACTCTCTAACCCTAACAAGGAGTACAACCAAAATAACAGTTGATATCTCACTGTACACAATTATGATAAATATCAATATAACATGATGAATTACTAAACATAAAGAGATCTATTATAAAACACAACTAAATAGGAAAATGAGTATTAATTGCTATTCATAAAATGCAATAAAAAAAAAAAGGTATGATAAATTCTGACATTAAAAATTTCAATTAATGATAAAGCGATATTAAATAATAGAAAAAATCAAATAAAACAAAACCTATCATAATAAACAACAGACACAAATGGTGAAACGCTGGCTATCAGGTTAAGCGGTGAGATCGACACAATCTCAAGAATTAGAAAAATTAAAATCATATATAAGTCTCTCTCCAAGACACGGTTACTGGTGCCTTTAGCTCTGTCGTAAGAGGCTTTCATTTGGATGAGATGAGAGTAAGCAAGGAGATTCCAAGAGGCTCATTGAATATAAATCACAAATGATTTTAAAATCTTCCCTGTTGTGTGTAAGAGATGTCTTAGGTGAATGACTGATAGTATTGGAAATGATGAGCATATACAAACGAAGAAATTTACAACCACACTTACACAAATACAGTATACACACGTGTGTATATGTATAAACACACACACACACACACACACATATATATATATATATATATATATATATATATATATATATATATATATATATATATATATATACACACTTGTGTAAGTGACCCGTCAAAAAAGATGGCTAAATATTTAGATAGATATACGCACGCACGTAACCCCGTCACACGAGGGTATGATTACTCCCTTTCCCCCTACCCGAGGGATGGGAGTACTAGCGTGACCGGAGCACACACACACACACATATATATTTATATATATATATATATATATATATATATATTATATATATATATATATATATATATATATATATATATATATATTAGATATATATTAGTCATTCCTCCCACTCATTTCATTTTAAAAGTCTCAATGATCTCTCAAGTATTGAATTCCTAATATGTTTGATAAATATTAAATTCCTAAGATGTTTAGTATAGTTTTAAACGAAAACCTAGAAATGCAATAGGAAATGAATCAATAAATTCTATCCCTTAGGTTTGATTAAAACTAACCTTAGTAATCAGACCAATAATATATTTTCTGTTGGATAATTAAGTGTTATGGATAAGTCCTATTTGTGGAGAAATTCCACAACATCAAATGTTCTATCTTTCATTCAGATTACTGCATATCATTCCACCTACACCTATATTGTTATTGTTGTTGTTATTAATTATTAAGTATTATTATTATCACTATTATTATTAGTATCAATTATTATTATTATTATTAATTATTAATCATTATTTATTATTATTATTAATTATTAACTATTAACTTAACAATCAATTATCATTATCATTATTACTGATATTATTATCACTATTATTATTATTATTATTATTATTATTATTATTATCATTATTATTATTATTATTATTATTATTATTATTACTAGCTAAGCTACAACAATAGTTGGAAAAACATGATGCTATAAGCCCAAGGGTTCCAACAGGGAAAAATAGCCCTTGGATACTGAAGCCCTTTTTTTCTAATACTTGTCATCTAATCCATTCACCCATTATTTTATCTTTATCTTATCCTTATTCATAACAATTTTAAATTGCATTCTACCCAAGCCTATTATTCTCCATTCTTTCCATTTGATTAAACATCTACAGACATTCAGATCCATTCGTCTACCCACATGAACCAATTGAAAACTTTTCCTAAACTAAAACATTTTCATCATTTGATTAATTGCTGTAAATGCCACTCATGAATTCACCTGTAAACTTACGGCATTCAAGTTCATCAGCATTCAACTTTATTTCTTCAATTCTACAAAGACAGTTGCTTCATCAACTCCCAGCACATACTAAGTTTCAGGTTTCCCCTCTATCTCTTGCACACAACAACAACAACAACAACAATAATAATAATAATAATAATAATAACAAGGGGAAAAATATGTAACAAGGACTGTTTAAGGGTGGCTCAAGAAGAGCAGAGGCAAAGAACAGTGACAATGCTCTGCCTAGAGACTAACATCCTGCTGCCTTTCCCCGAAGAAGGGACATGCTAAGAATAACAAATAGGATAAGAGCTACGGCCAAATTAAGTCTTTACCT
The DNA here is from genome assembly GCF_036898095.1 of Palaemon carinicauda. Classification (NCBI taxonomy): domain Eukaryota; kingdom Metazoa; phylum Arthropoda; class Malacostraca; order Decapoda; family Palaemonidae; genus Palaemon; species Palaemon carinicauda. Next base: position 60,955,184 of record NC_090753.1, read on the forward strand.
GCCCTGTCGATGATGTACCACTATGCAGAAAAACTTCCTTATCAAAGTTTCAAACCAATTACATAGAATATTTGGAACTGTTAGATAACAAACAATGTTATATTTATCATAATGCCCAAATCATAGAGTATTTTAATGACATTCTTACATCTTCCTAATATTGTTAAGTTAAAAAATGCTAAATTAAGCAGATAAAATGTTAAAAATCTTTTAAAAAATAATCAATGATTCTCCTCGAAAACCTATATGTAAGATAGAAGTATATGAATAGATATTAATAGAGAGAGAGAGAGAGAGAGAGAGAGAGAGAGAGAGAGAGAGAGAGAGAGAGAGAGAGAGAGAGAGAAATTCTACATTAAAATAAACTGAAATATCGTCGACTAATTCTTTAGGGCAGCATTGCAGGTCTCACTTCATCCTTTTACAAAACTGATACTGTCCAGCACAACAATATACCATTTACTAAAGTAAGGAAGCACCATAGTTTCCATCTACCGCACCCTACAACATTTGGTATTCTACAGTTCCCCCTTCCATTTTCACTGAGTGTTGCCATCTCGTCATTCCCAAGTAATACTTAAGAGTACCCTACCAACTAATTCAGCAATCAGCCAAATCTCTAACATTTGGCGATCTCGTCCCTTTACAAAGCCATCGAAACATTCGCCTAAATTACCGACGGAGTGTTTAGGGTCGAATCTTAATTAAGAGAATCAGCAACTTTGATAGTACCTGATGATCACTAGTTGGAAAGTTAGACATTTAATTTGAAAGAGATTCCTAATACGCAAGTAATCATCATCACTATCGATCATCTCCTACGCCTATTGACGCAAATTGCCTCGGTTAGATTTCGCCAGTCGTCTCTATCTTGAGCTTTTAAATCTAGACTTCTCCATTCATCATCATCTACTTCACGGTTCATAGTCCTCAGCCATGTAGGTCTGGGTCTTCCAACTCTTCTAGTGCCTTGTGGAGCCCTGTTCAAGATTTGGTGAAATAATCTCTCTTGGGGAGTGTGCGAAGAGCATGCACATACCATCTCCATATATCCCTCACCATGATCTCATCCACATATGGCACCCTAGTAATCTCTCTTATAGCTACAAGCAATAGGAAGATATATATATATATGAATATATATATATATATATATATATATATATATATATATATATATATATATATATATATATATATATATATACACACACATAAATATATATACATACATATATATATATATATATATATATATATATATATATATATATATATATATATATATATATATAAGGAAGAAACGACCCTATGATCAGCAAGAAACTGTTAACAAAAGCTGACAGATCAATTATATGGACTGAAAACCATATATCCACAAACAGGAAATTCACCAAAAAAAAAAGAAAAAAAAAAGTAATGCTTCCATTATGTTTCCCTAATTAATTAATAATTTTACCTTACCTTCTCCTACTACGATCATCCCCAAATGAGTTTTTTTTCCGTCTCTGCAAGCTTACCTGGAAGGAGAAATATCTAAAGATAATTTACGATTATCCTTGTTTTAATTCATATGGTTATAACAGAAGGCGTTACATCATATTAAGATTAAATATTTACTCTGTAAGCTGATTCTACTGTTCATGTACTGTTATAG
>NC_090753.1:60957340-60959840 GCF_036898095.1 Palaemon carinicauda
AAAAAAGAAAAATTTTTTTATTTTCCATTATTTTATTTTTTATTTTTAATACTTTAGTTCAGATGTTAAACATGATTACGTGACCCAATATAATTTTTCATTTCCAATTCATGAAAAGGTGATTATGACCGACCAATCGCTGTCAGGTAATTGACACCTATTCAGTGTCGATTTTATCTCTCTCCGTCTCTCTCTCTCTCTCTCCTCTCTCCTCTCTCTCTCCAAATAATTAGTGTTGCAATTTGTGTTTCGATATTTTGTTTCTGGTTTGTATCATTATTTTTTTATAATAATAATAATTATAATAATAATAATAATAATAATAATAATGATGATGATGATAGTAATATTAATAATGCTTATGGTACTCCTTCCTGTTATCGTCATTTCTGCTATTATTCTATTACTGTGAGCAAATACCGTACAGTTAAAAGAATGATCTAAGTTCCCTATTCAAGTTTTATCTTTGATCTCGTCAAAATATCATATTTTCTATTTCCTTTCTCTCGTATCATAATCACACAGCAACAGTTTTTTCGTCTCTCTCTCTCTCTCTCTCTCTCTCTCTCTCTCTCTCTCTCTCACGTAATTTTATCTCCAGCTCAGATCTTCTGCCATTCTCCCACTAACCTGATGCTGTTGCTGGGCCAGTTCACGATAATCACCAGTTTTCTTTTTTTTTTTCTTTTAGGTTTTAAAATAGTTTTAAAATAAAACTATTTTTTGGATTTGGGGTTTATAAAGCAGTTTTTTCTGGGTTGGGTTTATAAAACTTTTTGGGGGGGAGTTATAAAAGGATTTTTTATTTTTCTATTTGGGGTTATAAAACGTTTTAATTATTTTTTTTTTATTTTGGGTTATAAAACGTTTTTTATTGGTTTATTAAATTTTTTTTTTTTTACTCAGGTTGTAAAACGTTTATTTTTTAATGTGAGTTATACAGTAAAGTGTGCTTTTTTGATTGTGTTATAGAACATTTTTATATTATTTTTTCGACTGGGTTATAAAACTTTTTTTTTTATTTATAAAGTAAAGTTTTTTTTCTAGTACCAGTAAAACACTTTTCATTATTTTTCATATGGGTTATAAAACATTTTTTTTAGTTATGCAGTAAAACATTTTTTTTAGATGTGCATTAAAACGGTTTTCAAGTTTTTTCATTTGTGTTATAGTTTTTTTTTATATACAGTAGGACGTTTTTCATTTTGAGTTATACAGTAAGACGTTTTTCATTTTGAGTTTATACAGTAAGACGTTTTTCATTTTGAGTTTTACAGTAAGACGTTTTTCATTTTGAGTTTTACAGTAAGACGTTTTTCAATTTGAGTTATACAGTAAGACGTTTTTCATTTTGAGTTTTACAGTAAGTCGTTTTTCATTTTGAGTTATACAGTAAGACGTTTTTCATTTTGAGTTTTACAGTAAGACGTTTTTCATTGAGTTTTACAGTAGACGTTTTTCATTTTGAGTTATACAGTAAGACGTTTTTCATTTTGAGTTTTACAGTAAGACGTTTTTCATTTTGAGTTTACTGTAAGACGTTTTTCATTTTGAGTTATACAGTAAGACGTTTTTCATTTTGAGTTTTACAGTAAAACGTTTTTCATTTTTTCATTTGGGAATTGAACTCTGGTCCATGCTAAGTGGTAAGTCACTGTTGTTACAAGTTTCCTGGTCCAGGGTTCGATTCCCGGGCGGTCAGAAGCGATTATCTTTGAGTGGTTCCACCTGGGGCTCTGATCCGAGGTCGGTAAGAGAAACATGACCTTAATATATCAATATATATGGCTTATTTGAATATAAAAAATACGTCCAAATATGCTAAATTTACTGTATGTATATATATATATAGTATATATATATGTGTGTGTGTGTGTGTGTGCGCGCGCGCGTGTGTATATGTATGTATGTATGTATGAATGCCTGTCTTTATGTAACAGTGGTCTCCTTTGAAAAGGCGTTCTTGCTCAGAACTGAAGAATTTAGATTAGAATCGCATTTTCAAGTCCATAACATATGCTGATGAGAAATGACCTTTTCTCTTTATAGTTTCCTTCACAAACGAAAGTGAAAGTTATATTTTCACTTATTTCAACACATTTCTGTTTTCCGTCTGTCTGTAGGTTTGCGCAGAGATTTTTGGGTCTTTTTACGAAAATAATTGACTTTTTGTATTTATTTTGCAGGGAACTTTTTACGTAACGTTTCGTGTATACGGTTAACTATTTGGTTTTATATCTTGAATGCAGTTGCTAGTTTTACGTAATTGGGGCATCATCATCATCATCATCATCAGCGTTTGTTAGTCCACTGAAGGACAAAGGCCTCAGATTACGTTCTTCCAATCCGTCAGTGTATGGTTTCCTATGCCACTCTATACCCGCAAAATTTTCTTAGTTCGTCAATTGAGCGTTTCATGTGTTATATATATATATATATATATACATACATATATATATATATATATATATGCTTATATTGTGTGTCCATGTATAGATAT
>NC_090753.1:60964840-60977340 GCF_036898095.1 Palaemon carinicauda
TATATATATATATATATATATATGTATATATATATATATATATATATATCTTCTGATTCCATTTTCTTCCATTTCTAAACCTTTATTTATCCTTGAAGGAATTCCTTCTTCCTGTTCTTTCTTTCTTCCTACACTCTCTATTCGTCTTTATTCTCCCCTTCTCCTTTGTATGGGTATTCTGTATCACTTTCTCGTTTTCTCTTTATTCTATCCAATAATCGTGAAAGGGACGATGACTTCCAAGCATTGTTCTGGAAATTTTTGGAACAGTATCGTCACCTATTGTGACTTACGGGCCGTTACTATTTTTTCATTATTGTTAACTAATAGTGAATGGCTGCATATATGATTGATTTGTATAAACTATTGTTAAAAAAAAAAACACCCAATGAAAATTGTTTTAGGACATTTTTCAAGTATTTTAGAGTGAAGTTGATTTAGAGAGGACAGTCATGGCCTGGTGGATATAGTGCCTTCCTTAGTACCAGCGGAGCTTTTTCTCCTCTTTAATAACAGATTCGAGTATGATAGCTTTCCATTGGCGTCTCCTAACGCGGTATCTTCTTTAGTATGAACTCGCTGCATAATATTCCAGAGTTTAGCAGCTCAGTTCATGGAATATATCTTCCATTTCACATCAGACAGGGTTAGACTTCTACTTCTTATTCTGAGCTGCTTCAGTTATATAGGACGATGATTGTGTATTGTTATGTACATGAAATGTTGGCTAGAAACTGAATCTATTCAACTCTGTTGGCCATTCAAAGGAAATTTTTGAATGGGTTTCAATGGGACTGTTGTGGGGACACTTAACGACAATTTCGGTTCCTATTTGGACCTTTAAAAAGTTCTTGTTTCACCTCGTATAGTTTAGCGCGCTCCAAATTCAATTTGATTAAGGATGTGCAATTCTTGCAAATAAAACCATTCAACTATACATTTGGTTGCAAATGTAACATGCGATATTAGTTGTATATAGAATTATCATGTTTAGTAATATTTCAGGATATAATAATAAAAAATATATATAGATCAACAGATTCAATCATAAATGTTTAAAGGTCGCACATGAATGGCAAAGGCACGGGACAGTGAGAATGCCCCAGCTGGACAATGCCTTATAGACTGACGATATATACATATGATCAACACCCAAGCCCTCTCTCCTCTTAAACAAAATACTAGAGACAACAGTAACTAGAGTTTATGACAGAATATTAGCATAGGTCAGAATAAAACAGTAGGGTTGTCTGATCAAGTAAAAGAAATGTATTTTGACCATGACAGCTAATACTGACAACAGAAATGATACCCAAGTTATGTTTGATTAGAAATAATAGAATTAATTACATTTAGATGTCTCTTGTGTTTGTCTCCACGAATTTTAATTCTTTCTAGAAGCTGTATATCTCTTCTGTCATCAGCTTCATTTGGCACTAAAAGAAATTTCAAGTTTTCAGATAAAAGTATCGATAAATATATCAAATGTTTACCGCGCAATAGAGAGTGATTCAATTGATACAGGGAAATCTAATATAATCAGAGAGAATCTTAAGTTAATTACCTCGAGGGACTATAATGACTTATTATTAAATTCATCAATATATTCTTGGTGGGGGTTCCAAGCTGGAAATATAATTTATGAAGCCTGGAAATCGCCATCTTTCCTTATGGAATGACAGTTTTGGAACTTTTGACTTATTCAGACGACAGTGATCGGAAAATTTATTCGAGGTAATGACAGCAACCTCAGCATATTTGAACTTTGACCTGTATTATGGAATAAAAAAAAAGTGCAAATATTTTATTTACATCTTTTAACATTTTAGCGATGTCGAGCGTACCTTTCTATTTCACACACCAATATAAGAGACATTTCTTGGTTTATTATTCTTAATAAACACTCATTTCATGTTATCAAAGCATTGCTGATGCTGTATTACCTCATTATTATTATTATTATTATTATTATTATTATTATTATTATTATTATTATTATTATTTTATAAAATACAACCCTAGTTGGAAAACAGGATGCTATAAGCCCAAGGGCATCTTCAGGGAAATAGCCCAGTGAGGAAAGGAAATACAAAAATGAGGAGGAGGAGGAGGAGGAGGAGGAGGAGGAGGAGGAGGAGGAGGAGGAGGAGGAGGAGGGGGGGGGGGAGTGGGAGGAGGAGGAGGAGGAGGACGTACGAATGACAATGAAAACAGATCACACTGACAATGCTTCTGTAACTACAGGCAACTCATATAATATTCTGTGTGATTCTTATTGCAAATATACTTTTAATATGCGCATCATGCCTCAATTTTCTTAAATTGCACATAAAACTAGTGGAAATATTCTTATTATTATATTATTTCCTTTCCTCATTTGGCTATTTTTTTCCCTGTTGGAGCCCTTGGGCTTATAGCATCCTGCTTTTCCAACTAGGGTTGTACCTTAGCTAATAATGATAATAATAATAATAATAATAATAATAATAATAATAATAATAATAATAATAATAATGATAAAAAAATAATAATAATAATTATAATAATATGTATTTTTTTACATTTTTTTTTATTAAAAAAAAAAAGTTGTTTCTTATTTTATGATTTATATTCAATAATCATATACGTCATTTTATTTTTATTGATCATTAAGAGATCAAAATAAATATTTTTGTTCTAATTTTCATATGTTCTGATTTTTGGTTTGTTGTATAATCTTTTCAAACTTTGTTTTAAAATTTTGAATATATCTTATTCTGTTATATTTATTTTAATTCATATGCGTCATTTTATGCTTATTGGTCATTAAGAGATCACCAAAAATATATTTTTTTAATTTATATATTTGTCCTGATTTTGGTTTATCGTATTGACCTTGAGTATCGCTGAATATTTTTGGTTTGTCATCTGACCTCGTAGATACTCCTGCTGACGTGGGAGTTTTTTTTTTTTTTTTTTTTTTTTTTTTTTCATGGAATGTTGGTGTGGTATGTTTATTTGATTTTCGGTCAAGTTATAAAACAGCTTTACACAGTCTGTGAGAGAGAATAGCCTCTCTCTCTCTCTCTCTCTCTCTCTCTCTCTCTCTCTTTATATATGTATATTCATATGTATATATAAATATGTATATATATATATCTATATATATATATGTATGTGTATATATATATATATATATATATATATATACATCTTTATTTTGATTAATATTTAACTTTAGGTGGCATTATTTCTTGTAGACGTTACTTTCCCCAATAATAATATTCATAATAATCCTGTTCAATATTACGACGATTACTGTTATCATTATATTCATATTAGCTTCCGTAGCGTATCCAATTCTCTCTCATTTTGTGCTTAACACTAGGTAAAACCCTATTCGAAGACGCGCTCCTTCTCTCTTCTTGTAGTTATATGTAGTCTGTTCCCCAAATACCACCATCGTTATTGTTATGTATATATCCATATTCTACATATTGAACATATTTCTCTGGTAATTTTTTATTTTTGAAAACGTTTTTAGAACTAGATGGGTACTTAGTTGAGCGCAGACCTCCGCCGCGACAGCTTATTTCTCGACCTTTTACTCGACCTTGACCTTCGTCCTTAACTCGTAATAATTGGTTTGGATTTTCCTACACTCAAATATGAACAAAATTTGAAGTCTCTGTGACAACGATGTCTAAACTTATGGCTGATTACGTGAATTGGCCATTTTGCTTGACCTTTCACCTTGACTTTCAAAAATTTAATCATTTCCAGCTTTTTACAAAACAGTCAATCCCTGCAAGTTTCATTACTCTGCGATTTAAATTTTGGCCTGGAAGCTGTTCATAAACAAACGCACACACAAACTGGGGATAAAACATAACCTCCTTCCAACTTCGTTGGCGGATATAATGATTTCGGTATTTTCTTGGAGTTTATTTTCAGTGTTTCAGTCAGTAACTGTAAATATCAGTGTTTTCATACTTCATTCTTGACACGCTTCAGTCCCTTTCTCTGGCATACATCAACATCCATCCATAAAGCATATTTAAACTGTAATATTCTAATGCCATTCTTTGCCCCAAACCGGTCACTCTTATAATTGCGTTTTATAACGCAGAATCACCTCCATCTTGGAAAACTCTAATTGTTCCATACAGCTTGTTTTCCAATTATTATTATTATTACTATTATTATTATTTTTATCATTATCACCAGTATTATTATTATTAATTGCTAATCTACAACCCTAGTTGGAAAAGCAGGATACTATAAGCCCAGTGACAAGGAATTTAGCCCAGTGAGGAAAGGAAACAAGGAAAAATAAATTTTTTTTATAGCGGTCATATATAAGCTATCAAAACTTAAGAAAAAACAAGAAGAGAAATAAGATAGAATAGTGTGTACCCTCATGAAAGAGAACTCTAACCCGAGACAATGAAAGACAATGGTACAGTGGCTATGGTGCTACCCAAGACTAATTGATGGTTTGATTTTGGACTGTCCTTCTAGTAGAGCTGCTTACCATAGCTAAAGAGTCTAATTGACAAAATCTTTTGCCCAGTCCTTGCACGCTACGTATTGTGTTTTCTCCTTTAAACGCATATTAACTTAGAGAAACTGTATTAGAACGCCTGAAAATTACGTTAACTGAAATTACTCCCTTTTAATACCTCGCTAATGGATTAAGAACTCCAATCACAAACACCTGAAAACAAGTTCAGGTAGTTTGTTTGGGTGCCGAATATTGTTCTATAAATATCTGTGTGTATGTTCGTACTCTCACCGTACCTTGTGAAAGGAAAAGAAACATTGTTCAATAAATCAGTCCTCTGAAGAAGTATCACGAAACTAGTAATACATTAATCCTGTGTTTTCTCTTTTATTTACCCTGTGGTTCTTTTGCACACACACACACACACACACACACACACACATATATATATATATATATATATGTGTGTGTGTGTGTGTGTGTGTGTGTGCATGTATATACATACATACTGTATATACTGCCTACTTCTATAAATTCTATATTACACCTTTAACGTCTATATTTTCCTTTTTTCCTTCAGTTTTTTTTCAAGGATTAAAGATTTTTTTTTTTGTATTTTAAAACAATAGCGTGTATATATATATATATATATATATACATATATAACTCGTTTTACTAATGATGGCTGGATAAAAAAACGACTTATAAAGAGCCTTTCTGTTGTTTGTCAATTTTTTTTTCTTTTTTGAGAATCTTCAAAAAATTTGAATTTAATCTAGAATCATTAATAATATAAACTAGCGGATATCATCAAATATCAAAGATGATTCATTAAATTGAATTTTTCTTCATGAAGGGCAACTGGTGGTAAGTCGAGCCATAAACGTTGTAAACCTAAAAACGTTATAACCCAAAAATGTTGGAAACCAAAAAACGTTGTAACCCAAAAACTTGTAACCCAAAAACGTTGTAAACCTAAAAACGTTGTAACCACAAAACGTTGTAAATCAAAAAGCAGTAAATGCCATTAAGCCTCTGAATAATTACTAGATGTCGTCCTGCAGCTTTTTGTTTGTTTAAAACTTTTGTCGAAAATAAAAGAATTAAAAAGATGCGCTGTTGAATGTTTGAACAAATGAAATTATCTGCTTTACTCGGGTTATTTGTTCTTGGGCCCTCGTGTAGATAAGCCTGCTTGAAAGAGAGAGAGAGAGAGAGAGAGAGAGAGAGAGAGAGAGAGAGACGCTCTCCCTTTGATTAACAATTACTTTATTTGATGTTTCTTTATTTCTATTATTTGAGTTCGTTCCATATTGTTTCCCATTTGGGGATGTAACTTGGTTTGCATTCAATAATGATAATAATAATAATAATATTAGTAATAATAATAATAATAATAATAATAATAATGAGGAGGAGGAGGAGGAGGAGGAGGAGGAGGAGGAGGAGGAGGAGGAGGAGGAGGAGGAGGAGGAGGAGGAGGAGGAGGAGGAGATGCTTTTTCATTAGTGAGCATAATTTAGTGGTGTAATATAGACTTTCTCTCTCAAAGCAATTCCAAACAGATTGCTTTCATTTGTTAGTAAGATGATGAGAGAAAGTTTTTCCTGGAAGATTTGATGATTAAAGAATAATATGAGAGATTAAATGGATTAGTGACGACAACGAACAAATGGATTGTTATTAAGAATTTTGAATATTAGTTGTTCAGATAATATAAAAGAAAAGTCATGGTTAGAATTATTACTTTATATGTATTGTTATATTACAATATTGCTGTTTGGCAGAAGAAAAAGATATCTTTTGTAGTGTAATCATAAATGAAATAAGAAGATATGGAACTCTCTCTCTCTGTCTCTCTCTCTCTCTCTCTCTCTCTCTCTCTCTCTCTCTCTCTTGAGGAGCAGATTTGAACCGGAGATATCCAATAAAAGGGTAAGAAAGGTTATTGACATAAAGGAAATAACGTAATTGAGAGACAATATTGCTCTTAAGAAAGGAAATACTGGGCCGAGGATAAAGATTTAATCCATTGAAATAAGAGGAAATGTTGCAAGGAAAAGGGTCGATGCACTAGCTGTCTCTGGGGAGGAAATGGAAATAGGTTTATTCTCACACTCAAGAGAAACTGGAATGGCTTACGGCACTAGATAATTCCAGGGGCTTTAGTCTGGAAACTTTACATCTCTTTCGAAGTTTGACTGTTTATACCTTTCCATGTTTGTTTGTTTGTGTGTCTGGTGGATATTCCAAAATGTTATAAAGCATTGGGTTTTCATAATTCTACCAAGAGGTGAAGTTTGCTGGTGGCAACAAGGGATTCAGTTTTGGGGGAAATTTTATTTTGGACCCAGACGGTTAAAGAGCATAATAATGATTATATGATTATTAAGATGGTTAATGATGATAATGATTTTAAATAGTAAATTTAAGGTTCAATTGTGATGATTATGATATGAAACAGAAGGTGCAATAATGATAATGATTATGATAGTAACCAGAATGTAAATATTGTAAGGAGTTTTGTAGTTCTGGTAACTGAATCGACCTCACCAAATTGGAATGCTGTATCCAGATGCACAGTTTATTGTTTTTACCTTTCATTCCTGTTTATTTAAAGGATTAAAGGCCGCTCATGAATGGCAGAGGCAAGGGTCAGTACATTGCTCTAGCAAGCAGGACAAAGCCCTAGAGACTGACCATATATACATAGATCTGCGCCCAAGCTCCCGCTCTACCTAAGGAGGGCCAGGCAATGGCTGCTGATAACTCAGCAGATAGGCCTAAAGGCTCCCCCAAACAGATTCCCTGACCATAATTTTAATCGTAAGGCCTGGAGTAATGAAACTTGTAGGGATTAATTGTTAGGTAAAAAGCTGTAAATGATAAAATTTTTGAAGTCTAGGTCAAAGGTCAAGCAAGATGTCCAATTCACGTAATCAGCCATAAGTTTGGACATCGTTGTCACAAAGATTTCAAACTTGGTTCATATTTGAGTGTATGAAAATTCACGCCAATTAATACAGGTTAAGGGTTAAAGGTGAAGTTAGAGTCCAAGGTCAAGGTCATGGTCAAACAGAAGATCAAATTCTGGTATTCAACAATTTTAATCGTAAAGTAATGAACTTGTATGAATTTTAAACTGTTACGTAAAGAACTGGAAGTTAGTATTTGATTATGGGAAGGTTTTGAGAAAATAATCTGCCGTGGCGGAGGTCTACACTCTGAGTGTTTTTTCTTGTTATTGCTGCTGTTGATGTTGTTCTCTTCTTCTTCTTCTTGGGGTATTAAAGCCAACACTTGTTGTTGGCACGGGGCCTTTCCTTGGTTGGCCCGTAATGTTGTTCTCCATGATGTTTTCCTTTTACTATCATAATCTGACGTAGTTCAAAGTATGTGATTACATTTCAGAACTTAGCTTTTTAGTTCTTGGATCCTCTAGTTTTTTTTTTTTTTTTTTTTTTTTTTTTTTTTCGGTCACGGTTTTAATCTTTCATTCAATTTGTCTTTTATTTTTCTCTCCCAACAAATCCTTTTTTTTTAAAATCCTTCCTTCAACTCTATATTCGGCAACGGACACTGGCTGCAGCCTGGCTAACATCAACTTTTCCTGAAGGATGTTTTTTTTTTTTTCGAGCTTGGATGCTGTTGATACTACTGTAGCTGTTATTGTTGTTTTTGTTTATGTTGATACTGTTTGTTTCCTTTAGAGCATTGCCGTTTGAGGTGTCATGTTTTCTGTTTTATGGAATTGGAATTTTTATATTTGAATAAAATTTATCCGTATATTATATATACATATATATATATATATATATATATATGTATATATATATATATATATATAGAGAGAGAGAGAGAGAGAGAAGAGAGAGAGAGAGAGAGAGAGATGTATATATTTATATATATATGTATGTGTATGTATTTATATATATATATATAGAGAGAGAGAGAGAGAGAGAGAGAGAGAGAGAGGAGAGCGATGGTTGAAGCAATGTGATGCATTTTATTGTAAAATGAAATAGAATAAATTATAACAAACATACATAAATCAAAATTTTATAGAGAGAGAGAGAGAGAGAGAGAGAGAGAGAGAGAGAGAGAGAGAGAGAGATGATTAATGCAATGTGATGCATTTTATTTTAAAATGAAAAAAAAGAATAAATGAAAGCAAACATGCATAAACTAAGGTTTTGGAGAGTTTTGGTCTATTATTATTGCTAATGCTGAATTGTTCAAATTCCTCAATAGCTCGTGCGACATTTTCTTTCAATAGATTTGCCTTGAAAGTCCTCCTTTGTAGAATGCTCATTGATTACTTTTTTTTTTTCACTGTAAAAATATCCGTATAAGTTTTTGCCATTCAGTTTTGAAACTACATTTGTCAGTGGCATTTAACAAGGACGTTTGCATAGTGGTTCAGAAAAAAATTCATTCGTCATTTTCAACCATACGATCAACGTTAACGTTTTTAGCCTCACTCCGTAAATGTTCATCTCAACGCTTCCCCATTCGTCGTTACAATTTTCATACATCTCCTGCAATACTTTTCCATTACAGTTATTATTATTAGGATTCCCCATAGGGAAATACTATTGTTTTTGGTATTATTATTATTTTTTTTCCGCGCGTTTTTTTCGCAAGCAATCTGAAATAATTATCATAGGTAGCCTAGGGTGATAATATGCATAGACCAGTTTAAGTAACCTTGACCTACTTTTCAAGGTCACAGGGGCTTTTAAAGGCAAAATATGTAAAATTTTAAATTGCCATTAGGCCTAAAGTATAAGCCGTATGGCTAAGGGCCGTATGGACAATGATACAGAGGTAAATCCCAGATATTGCCCTACTTTAATGCAAGTAGGTCAAGGTCTAGGTCGTTAATGGCCAAACCGGGTCAAAACAGGTTTGCTTCCGAGATCTCAAAAACCGGAAGGCCCAGAGCCCTGATCTAGTGGGATATGATGCCCTATATATTTATCTAAGGTTAGCTTACCTTTTGTAGCGACTGCTTAATTACTTTTTTAATATAGATTTTTAACTATTTTTGACATTGCAGAAAATCGTGACTTTGGCAATTTCTCCATGAAATACTGGTTTTTGGTCATAGCATGCTATAGTAAACTACCCAAACATATGCATAAAACCTCCAATTCAAATGTCAAATTTGACCTTGGACCTTCATTTTCAGGTCATGGCTATTTCATGGAAAAAAAAATTTGACGTGGGCTAAATGTGATGTTTTGTCCCCCCCCCCCCATTCGCACATGCTCTTCCAGAATATGGGGTCATATTTAACCCGTGACCTTCACGTGACCTTGTAAGCGCCATTGTCTTCAAGTTCAAAGGTCAATTTCTCTATATTTGTCATTTTTACCTATGTTTTACCTCCATATACCTGCTATTATACAGATAAATTGCTTTAGAATAGTTTGTGTTAACATAACTCAAAATTTAGTCAAGGGGTCAATAGGCCAATAAACCATTACACAATATCTTTTACTGATTGACGAAAGCATTTCCACACCCATTTTGCAGGGGAATCCTCCGCCACTGGCTTTAGCCAGTTGCAGTCTAGTTATTTTTATATTATTATTATTATTATTATTATTATTATTATTATTATTATTATTATTATTATTATTATTATTATTATTATTACTTGTTAAGCTACAATCCTAGTTGGAAAAGCGAGATGCTATAAGCCGAAGGGCTCCAACAGGAAAAATAGCTCAGGGAGCAAAGAAAACTAAGAAAAATAAAATATTTTAAGAAGAGTTTAAATGTTTAAAGGCCGCTCATGAATGGCAGAGGCGAGGGATAGTGACATTTCCCTATCGAACAGGATAATACCCTAGAGACTGATCAAATATACAGTACATGTGATCAGCACCCAAGCAATCTTTCCACCCAAGGTAGGACCAGAGAGGGCCTGGCAATGGCTGCTGATGACTCAGCAGGTAGATATAAAGGCTTTCCCTGCCACTCCCCATCCTTAGCTTACACTATTGGCTAGGTTGCAGACACTACAAAAAACTATGGAGCTTGATCGTGTCTCGAACCCCACTCCAGCAGATCCTGAGGCAGGAACGTTTCCAATAGGCCACCACGATTTCCCATAGTCACATTGCTGCATTAGATGTGTCAGGTTCGGTTTATTAGCATTGGTGTCAAACCTTATTGTTTGTTTCAGTTTATTAACTTACGTTTAAATTCTTTGTATTTCAAAGGAAAATAGCAATCGCCATAAGTAAACACTTTACAAAGATTAGGTCATTAATATTCATGTGTGAACTCAATCAATATTCATAGCTGAATTCATATCCCCGAATCAGTGGCTACTTTCACATTCTGTTTGTAGTTTATTCCTTTCTTCCATGCTCTGTCAGCGTCGTGAATATTTTAATATTTATCCTTCTCTCTCTCTCTCTCTCTCTCTCTCTCTCTCTCATGCCTCACTACTTGGCTTACGACCTAAATTTTATATTCAATTGTCTCTCTCTCTCTCTCTCTCTCTCTCTCTCTCTCTCTGTGATGGCCCAGTGCTTGGCTTAAGGCCAAAATTTTGTATTCAATTTCTCTCTCTCTCTCTCCTCTCTCTCTCTCTCTCTCTCTCTTCTTAAATATGTATGTACGCACATGCACAACTGTGTGTGCGTGCGTTCATATTTTCGTGTGTATGTATACAGTATATGCATGCATAAATATCCGTATATAATTAAGTTCTCCAAAACTTCAAGAGCCTTGGCTATGATGCAGTAATAAGATATATGAATTTAGAATGCAGTATTTGATATTCGTCCTGGATAACCCTCTGAAAGGTGATAATTAGTGATTTAGCTGTTTTTTTATTTTGAGCGTATGTGATTTTGCACATGAACTCACCCGAGAGATGCGGGCGTCTGTTTGAGGTTGTTTTGAATATATAAGATTAAAGGTCGCTCATGAATGGCATAGGCAAGGGACAGTGACATCGCCCTATCAAGTAGGACAATGCCATAGAGACTGACCATATATAATATGATCATCGCCTAAGCCCCCTCTCCACCCAAGCTAGGACCATGGATAGCTAGGCAATGGCTGCTGATGATTTCAGCAGATAGACCTATATTCTCCCCCAAACCGCCCATCTAGCTCACAAGGATTTGAGTGGGACTCGAACCCCAGTCTGACAATCAGCAGGCAAGGACGCTACCACCAGGCCTCTGAACTGATACTGTACAATCAGTTCAGTGTGATTGTTGTTAATAGAAATTGTTTATAAGAAGAATTTTATGTATTGTTCAGATGTCATTTAACTTGGTCAATAATGTCTGTAAGGTAAGAAATTTATTCAGTATGAATTACTGGATTATTTGGTTATATAACTTGTTTTGAGTTTAGGGATGCTCAAATAGCGTTTCAGGGTCCATCTGTTATTTTTATTTCATTACGTTTGTGCAACAAAAATAATTGTATTTTATAACATTCGTAATGTTATAATTTCTTAACGTCCTTAGAATTGAAGCTATGAGGAAAAATGAATCCACTTTGGATTCCTAGGAATTACTAAACATATATATATATATATATATTAGAGAGAGAGAGAGAGAGAGAGAGAGAGAGAGAGAGAGGCTGGGACGTTTCAATGGGGCTACCCGCACCACGATTTCAGTTAAGAGCCACCCTTGTTAAATTCCCTTTGTCCTCACTTTTCGTCAAGTGAAAGTGAGGAGATTCAATAGAATATCAGAATATCAGACTTCAATTTGACGCATTGCTTCTTGCACTAGATCCTTAAGGTTTGTGGTATGTGTCTGTTAAGCTTTCTTCCTTAGTAGAGGCGTTCACGCAGCTCTAAAACCTCATTATTTATCACTTGAATAACGTAAAAGCCAATAGAAATATCACGTTTCCGGTACGGGTTTGGTTAGGATCATATAATTGATCCCCGAGTAATACTCAATGGGTCAGCATTATTTAATTAATTTGGATTATCTAATCAGTTGTCATCTTCATCATCGCCATGTCATTAAAG
>NC_090753.1:60984840-60994840 GCF_036898095.1 Palaemon carinicauda
TTTATAGTTCTTGCCAAGAAAATGTGAGGATTGAAGTAATTTATTATTTATTTATTTAACTGTTATTATTATTCATTATTATTGTTGTTATTATTATTATTATTACGACTAACCAATCTATAACCCTAAATGGCAAAGCAGAAAGCCTAAATCATCAAAAGTAAAAAATATTTTTTTTTTCTATTACAAACTTCCATCCTTGATAGTAATAGAGCAAAGAATAGAGTTCTCTTGCTTGAGGGCACACTCGGCCACGCTATTCTATATTAATTTTCTGCCTCTTCTTTTTTTTTTGAAGTTTTCTATAGGTTATATATGAAAAATTTGTTGTTAAATGTTGTTACTGTTCTTGAAATATTTTGATTGTTTATTACTTCTCTTGTAGTCTATATATTGCCTTTTTTCCTTTCCTCACTGGGCTATTTTCCTTGTTAGAGCCCTTGGGCTTATAGCTTCATCCTTTTTCAGCTAGGGTTGTAGCTTAGCTAGTAATAATAATAATAATAATAATAATAATAATTATGAGTCTATTAGCTTAATCATGTCTTTTATATATTATTTCTACTCAGTTGCAATTCGTGAAAGATTGGCTAAAGGCAAATAACAATAAACAAGAAATATAGAATAAGGAAGAGAACCAAGTGTTCTTTTCGTCAGAAATTAGGTTGTCCGAATGGTAAATCATTTTCAAATTCAGTTACAAGAATATATAGTATTTATTCGTTGTTAATATTCATCAAATTGTATTTGATTTGATTGATGTCACCTTAAAAGTAGAGTGCTCAGAATAAACTTCCAATGTAATAGTATTGTCAAGAAATATGTCAATCTTGACCCTTGCTTTGTACTTTTAACCTTTCAGCAAATACCTTTATAGGTCAAATCATCGCCTCTGCGAACGAGCTGCTTATTCAAGGTACGAGTTGACCTTTAGCAGGTCACTTTAGGAATTTTTACCTCTGCCTTCAAGGTGTGTGAGGATGTGTGCTGGTATTATTATTATTATTATTATTATTATTATTATTATTATTATTATTATTATTATTATTATTATTACCAGCTAAGCTATTGTTGGAGGGGTTTAGATTATGGAATATATGATCTTTTTATGGAGATCAATGGTTTCGAAAATTATACGTCGATTAAAAGAATAGTTCTGACTGAATGGACAATGTCTCTCTCTCTCTCTCTCTCTCTCTCTCTCTCTCTCTCTATTACATTTTGGACTTTTGCGTAAATTAACTGAAAATAGAATGGAAAACATTGAGAGAGAGAGAGAGAGAGAGAGAGAGAGAGAGAGAGAGAGAGAGAGATTGTCCATACAGTCAGTTAGCATAACAGCACAAGTCTGCCTTATCACCGAAAATCATGAAGATGAGATTTGGAGGTAATGGGCAGCGCAGCGCACTTTCATTCATTTATAATGGCTTTTATCTATTAAAAGGGGACTTCATTTATTTAAAAGTATATTTATTTTATTAAAAGGGTTTTATCCAGCCCAATTAGTCAAACTCCACTCCTACAGGGCTAGCCGGGAAAAAAATTTCCGGTAGGATTAAAATGAATATGATGGTAAAATAAGGTGGATAAAATTAATTGAAGACCAAAACTAGTATATATAATAATTAAGATTTCATTTATTATTATTATTATTATTATTATTATTATTATTCCTTCACTTCAAAAAATCGAATTTTTACCTCCATGGTTCTTCTTTGTCTGGAATTTAAAGGTTTAAAGGCCGCTCATGAATGACGGAGGCAAGGGACAGTGACATTGCCCTAACGAGCAGGACAGTGCCCTAGAGACTAACCATATATACAAATGATCATCGTCCAACCCACCTACCTGCCCAAGCTAGGACCAAGGAGTTCAAGGCAATGCGTGCTGATGACTCAACAGATAGACCTATAGGAAAAATATAAATCCTATTAGGTGAAAATGCTGGTTTCAGGATCACTTAAGGAAGATTGGCTCATATCGAATAACTGAAGACGGTTTTCATAAATCTGACAGTAAGGGGATAATTGTCACAGCTGAAAAGTGGGAAGCAAATGAGAGAGAGAGAGAGAGAGAGAGAGAGAGAGAGAGAGAAAGTATGGTCTCATTTCAATTATGATATATATATATATATATATATATAATGTGTGTGTGTGTGTGTATGTGTTTATATATACATACATATACATACATACATACATACATACATACATACATACATACATACATCTCATTTTCTTTATCAAAAGCTCTTTTGATTTCGGTGTCATGTCATAGGGAATTATTTACGGTTGCATATTCATTAACAATATCTAAAGGTTCATCCATAATCCTTATTTGATGTCCATGCATTTTCATTTAACATTAGGTTAGATTTATTCATTTTAATTTTCAGTTTATTAATCTCTCTCTCTCTCTCTCTCTCTCTCTCTCTCTCTCTCTCTATATATATATATATATATATTTATAATATATATATATATATATATATGTGTGTGTGTATGTATGTATGTATGTATGTATGTGTTTGTGTTTATGTATATACACATTTAGGTGTGATATCTCTATAGCTATAACCTTTGAGTAAGATTGTCTAGATAATGCACTACGGATTCTTAATAATTGTATAATAATAAGTTTGCCAGTCCTATAACTTTCTCCATTGTGTCTGAAGCAAATCGCATCCTGCTATGAAGTACATAGTGTCCTTTGGTGGTCAGTAAAAGTCAAAATGATTTAAAGGGAACCTGCTGGCATTGCCCCGTCTCTCCTTAATCGAATCCGGGTTCTCTCTTATGGATAATTCAGTCAGTAAGACATTTGACGTAGCTACAACAGTATTTCATTTATTGCATAGCCACCAAGATCTTGGAATCTTTAGATCTTTAAGAGGATAAAGACATTTGTTGACCTTTAGAACTTTAGGAGGAAAAAGACATTTGTTTGTTTTCAATTTTGCATTTGAGAGATACTTTCACATCAAAATCCTTTTTCTAAGTCGTTTAAAGGCTTAAAGTTCGCTCATGAATGGCGGAGGCAATGGCAGTAACATTGCCCTATCAAACAGGACAATACCTTATACTTTAGACTAACCATATGTACATATGATCAGCGCCCAAGCCCCCTCTCCACCCAAGCTAGGGCCAAGGAGGGCCTCGCAACGGATCCTTAGCTTACAAGGATGGTGAGGTTGCAGCTACCAAAGGAACTAACGAGTTTTAGCTATACTGGAATCCTAGGGATGCTGATGACTCAGCAGATGTACCTATAGGCTAGGCTCCCCCAACCCTCCCCCCTCTATCCCTAGCTCACAATGATGGTGAGGTTACAGCGACCAAAGGAGCTAACGAGTTTTAGCGATACTGGAACCCCAGGGCTAGTGATAACTCAACAGATAGACTTATAGGCTCCCAGAACCCCCCTCCCCCAATCCATAGCTGACACAGATGGTGAGGTTACAGCAACCAAAGGTGCTAACGATATTGAGCGGGACTCGAACACCAGTCTGCCACCACAAGATTAACATTTGAATTTTAGAAGACATTCGCTCCCAGAAGACTTTTATAGATGCTATTAACTTCTTGCTAAGAAACAGTAACGCTTCAGGAACTTTTAATTGAGACATTTTCATTGAGGTTTGGAATACTTTTCGCAGATGGAAATCTCTGTGACGGAATTATTATTATTATTATTATTATTATTATTATTATTTCTACTACTAATAGCCAAGCTACAATCCTATAATGGAAAATCAAGATGCTATAAGCCCAAGGGCTCCAACAGGGAAAAATAGCTCAGTGAGGAAAGGAAGCAAGGAAATAAATAAACGATATAAGTAATGAAAAATTAAAATAAAATATTAAAAAAAACATTAACAACATTAAAACAGATAATTCATGACAGCTGATGTGCGACTGATTATTAGGACTGAAAGTAGAAATAATCAAATTGATATGTTTGGATTTATGGTCATTACTGTTGCAAAGAAATAGGATGGTTAGGTTATATTTCTTGTTCGGATACTACGAAATTTCTGCTTCTTCCTCGCTAAGTATATGCTCACACACAAACACACACATGTTTCTCCCCTACATAATAAAGAGCAAGTGTCTGGGTATATATATATATATATATATATATATATATTTATTTGTTTCTCGTCACGCTCACCCTGGTAAGAGGGGGTACCCCAGAAGGAAAGGGGTGGGTAGGAAGGGTTGAATCTGTGCGTGTGTGCATATCTACTGTATATAGATATTTAGCCGTCATTTATGACGAGTCGCGTACACGAATATTATACTGTATATATGTATATATATACATATATGTGTGTGTGTATATATCATTATCATTATCATTACTTTCTAAGATACAACCCCAATTTGAAAAACAGAATGCTATAAGCCCTGGGACCCCAACTGGAAAAATAACCCAGTGAGGAAAGAAAACAAGGAAAAATTAAATATTTTAGGAACAATAACACACCAAAATAAATATTTCCTATCTAAACTATTAAAACTTTAACAAAACAAGAGGAAGAGAAATAAGGTAGAATAGTGTACCCTCAAGGAAGATAACTCTAACCCAAGACATATTTACATATTCATTTATCAGTATTCATATTTTCGTTATGAATATTTAACCATTTGTTTTACCCGAATTGAGTAAACATATAGATGCGTCCGTTAATTCTGAAAAGCTCAGCACTGAACTTCTCATAATTTATGAACATTAAATAATTAAAAACTCATTTGTGAATTACGATTACTTATAATACTCCATCTAGATTACAAAACATTACCTCAATGAATATCATAGTTTTAAATCATTAATATTCTTTTTCGAAAATCTAAAGGTTCAGAATAGAAATATTTTATGAAGAGGTCGCGTAATTTAAATAATTAACATGAATCATAAACCCTTTTCAGTCTAAATTTGGAATAGTAAATATATATATATATATATATATATATATATGTTTATGTATGTATATATATAGATATATAATATATATATAATATATAGATATATACATACACACTTTGGAACCTGAAATCTTCTCTCATCATTATTCTGAAATCCTTAGTATTACAAAAGTAGGCTACATCATGAATTCAGAAAGTAGGGATGCTCAGTCTCCTTTAGATTTCCATCATGAATTCTGAAACGATTGACTCCTTAGGAGTAGATAGAGATGGGGGTTGTGGTGTCCTATTGGAAGCGTCCCTGCCTGGTGTTCTGCTGGGCGAGAGATCGAGTCCCCCTCATCCATCTTTGTGTGCTAGGGATGGGTGTTTTGAGGGAGCCTGTAGGTCTACCCGCTGAGTCGTCAGCAGCCATTGCCTAGCCGTCCTTGGTCCTATCTTGGATAGAGAGGGTGTTTGGACGCTGATCCTATGGTTAGTCCTCTTAAAGCATTACCACTGCCCATTGCCTCCCTCTGCCGTTCATGATCTACCTTTAAATTATTGAGGAATCAATTACATCGTTTTCATATAGTGGAGTATTGCCGACGGTATACCTCACGCAATGCACTGTAGGCGTTTTCTAAGGGTCTTTAATACATTTCTTCAAGCTTAACTACTCTTCTATTTTACCGATGTGGTAACGTCCCTGACTGGTGATCGCTGGGGTTCGAGTCCTGCTTGAACTCGTTACTTCTTTTGGTTGCTGCAACCTCATCATTCTTGTGAGTTAAGGATGGGGGTGGGCGGTTAGGGACTTATAGGTCTATATGCAGAGTTATCAGCAGCCATTGCCTAGAATCCTTGGTCCTAGCTTGGATGGAGATTGGGCTTGGGTGCTGATCATATGTATATATGGTCAGCCTCCAGGGCATTGTCCTGCTCGATAGGGCGATGTCACTGTCCCTTGCATGTGCCATTCATGAGTGACCTTTTAAACCTTTAAAACCGCCAATTCCACCAACTTTCTTTTATGTTGCTGTTCAGCGTATGTGAAGTTTCACTTCCTAGTAAGATAGACATTTCCCCCCAGTTGTAATTGGTCGCTGAATGGCCTTCCAAGTCCCAGCGATGGGGTACGTAACCCAAATTCATAAATCAAATCCAATCCAATACGATTGGTTCTCTGGTATAAGGGAAGCTCATCGATTGTTGTGGTTTTGACTCGTGGCAAATTCACACTAGCGATTTTTTTTCAGAAGCTTCCTGGAAAGGTGAAATTTAAAATGCTTCTCAGTTTTACAGGTAATAATAATAATAATAACAATTGGATAGTCTTTCTATTTGACCGGTAAATGTTCTTAAGGGAAGAGTTAGAGATACAGTGCTTCGGATTTATATATATTTGCTATCTTGGTACAATTCTTCATATTCACACACAGACACACATACTGTGTATATGTTTGTATGTATGTATGTGTGTATATTATATATATATATATATATATATATTTATATATATATATATATATACATATATATATATATATATATATATAGACGTGTGTGTGTGTGTGTGAGAGAGAGAGAGAGAGAGAGAGAGAGAGAGAGAGAGAGAGAGAGACTAAAATTTGTCATTCAATATCTTATTATTCTTCCATATCTTTGACAGCAGTAATTGAATGGTATAATTTGATTATAGAGTAAATATTTAATCTTGATATGATGTAATGTCTCCTTTTATAACCATATGAATTAAAACAAGGATAACCATAAATTATCTTTAGATATTTTTCCTTCCAGGTAAGCTTGAAGAGACGAAAAAAAAAACTCGGGTGGGGATGATCGTAGTAGGAGAAGGTAAGGTAAATTTATTAATTAATTAAGGAAAGATAGTATAAGCATTACGGTTTTTTTTTTTTTTTTTTTTTTTTTTTTTTTGTCAGGATTTGCTAACAGTTTCTTGCTCATCATGGGGTCGTTTCTTCTTGAGTATATATCATATATATATATATATATATATATTTATTTATTTATTTCACTTCTCTTTCTTCTTCCTATTACTTGAGACTATAAGAGGAGATTACTCGGGTGCCATATGTGAATGAGATCATGGTGAGGGGGTAGGTGGAGATGGTTTGTGCATGCTCTTCGCACCCTCCCCAAGAGAGATTAGTTCACCAAACCTTGAACTGGACTCCACAAAGAACTAGAAGAGTTGCAAGACTCAGGCGTACATGGCTGAGGGGCTATGAAGCGTGTAGATGATGATGAAATGAGAAGTATTGATTTAAAAGTTCAAGGTAGAGATGATTGGCGAAATCTAACCGAGGATCTTTGCGTAAATAGCGTAGGAGGAGATGATGATTGGTGATGATGATGATACTTGAGAATTAGGAATTCCCTTCAAATTAAATATAAAAATTTCCAACTGTAGGTCTTTCCCACGTGATCATCAAGTACTATCAAAGTAGCCGAGTCTCTCAATTAAGATTCAACCCCAAACATTCCGTCAGTAATTTAGGCGAATGTTTCATGGCTTTGTAAAGGAACGAGATCGCCAAATGAAAGGGGAACTGTAGAATACTATTGTTGTAGGGGGGGGGGGTTGTAGATGGACACTATGGTGTTTCCTTACTGTGGAAAAAGGTATATTGTTTCTCTGGACAGTATCAGTTTTGTAAAGGGTGAAGTGAAACCTGCAATGCTGCCCTAAGGAATTAGGTCGACGATATTTCAGTAAATTTTTATGTAGAATCTCTCTCTCTCTCTCTCTCTCCTCTCTCTCTCTCTGTAAGTATGGATATCTATTTATCTACCTTATCTTACTTGTAGGATTTCGAGGAGAAGCATTGATTATTTTTTTAAAGATTTGTATCATTATATCTTTGCTTAGTTCAGCATTTTTTTTAACTTAACAATATTAGGAAGATGTAGCAATGTCTTTAAAATACTCTATGGTTTGGGCAATATGAAAAATATAACAACTTTTGTTATCTAACAGTTCCAAATATTTTATGTAATTCGTTTGAAACTTCTGATAAGGAAGTTATTCTGCACAGGGGTACATCATCAACACGACAAATAAAGACTTAATTTGGTTGTAGCTATTGCCCTATTGGTTATTCTTAGCATGTCCTTTCATCGGGGAAAGAGAGCAGGATGTTAGTCTCTAGGCAGAGCATTGTCACTGTTCTTTACCTCTGCCCTTCATGAACCACCTTTAAACAGTCCTTGTTACATATTTTTTCCCTTATTATTATTATTATTATTATTATTATTATTATTATTAGTGAGTATAAGAATGTGAGGTCTGGTTTCTCCCAGGGTAGTATTCTTAAACCCATTACTTTTCATACTATATACACATGCAGATGATGCTATTCTCTTTGCATCAATTCCACCATCTGAATATAAATTCATATTATTATTATTATTATTATTATTATTATTATTATTATAATTATTTTTGTTGTTGTTGTTGTTGTTGTTGTTGTGCAAGAGATAGGGAGGAAACCTGAAAGTTAGTATGTGCTGGGTGTTGATGAAGCAACTGTCTTTGTAGAATTGAAGAAATATGCAAGTTGAATGGCTGAATGGATTGGATGACAAGTATTAAAAAAAAAGGGATTCAGTATCCAAGGGCTATTTTTCCCTGTTGGACCCTTGGGCTTCTAGCATCTTGCTTTTCCAACTAAGGTTTTAGCTGAGCTAATAATAATAATGATAATAATCATACCAATAATAATAACACAATAATAATAATAATGATAATTGATAGTTAAGGTTAATAGGTTATAATTAATAATAATAATAATAATAATAATAATAATGATGATAATAATAATAATAATAATAATTAATAACAACAACAACAATAACAATAATGATAAAGGTGTAGGTGGAATGATATGCATTAGCTGAACCTTCTGAATGAAAGATAGAACAGCTGGTGTTGTGGAATTTCTCCACAAATAGGGACTTATCCATGACACTTAATTTTCCAACAGATAATAGATTATTGGTCTCATTACTAAGGGTTAGTTTCAATCAAACCTAAGGGATAGAATTTATTGATTAATTTCCTATTGGATTTCTAGGTTTTCATTGAAAACTCTATTAAACATATTAGGAATGTAATATTTATTAAATATATTAGGAATTCAATATTTGAGAGGTCCATTGAGACTTTCAAAATGAATTTATTGGGGGAGTATGACATTATATGTGTGTGTATATATATATATATATATAATCTATATGTTTGTGTGTGTGTGTGTGTGTGTGTGTGCGCGCGTGTGTCTATCTAAATATTTAGCCATTTTTTTCGGGTCACGTACACTAGTGTGTGTATATATATATATATATATGTGTGTGTGTGTGTGTGTGTGTGTGTGTTTAAATTTACACACACGTGTGCATACTGTATATAGAATATGTATCTATGTATGTATGTGAATTTGTTAATTACCTTGTTTGTATATGCTCATCATTTCCAATGCTATCAGTCATTCACCTAAGACATCTCTTACACACAACAGGGAAGATTTTTAAAAACATTTGTGATTAATATTCAATGAGCCTCTTTGAATCTCCTTGCTTACTGTCATGTCATATCCAAATGAAAGCCTCTTACGACAGAGGTAAGGACTCTGAGGCACCAGTAACCGAGTCCTGGAGAGAGAGACTTGTATATGAATTTAATTTTTTTAATTCTTGAGTGTCGATCTCACCGCTTATATCCTGATAGCCGACGTTTTACCTTTTCTGTCTCAATTTCGAATTTTGGACGATTATGTGCCTATTTATAGGTCAATGGTCCCTTAATCACTTTAGTGAAGAAGAATTTTCCGCTTATCTTGGTGTTTTAAGGTGTATGAGGAAAGAGGAGAATATGGAAAGAATAGGCCAGATTATTCGATGTAAGCTTAGGCATAGGAAAAATGAGCCTTAATCAGGGAGACATTCAATAGTCATCAAATTTTAGAAAGTTAAATTAAGCTCTAAAAGGTCGTTCAATTATTTCGACGATTCAAACCGAGATATTTTAATTGAAATTTGAAGTCCTTTTGATAACTCTGATGGTAATTATATAT
>NC_090753.1:60999840-61001765 GCF_036898095.1 Palaemon carinicauda
TATTCTTTTATCTTATTTTTTTTATTTCATCCTAAATTTAAATATATATTTTCTCTCTCTCTCTCTCTCTCTCTCTCGTCTCTCTCTCTCTCTCGTGTTTTCTACTTACATAAAGGAAGAAGCAAATTTTAAGCGTATTTTTATATCTTCTGGATCTCTTCTCTTACTCAAGGTCTTAATATTTGGTATATTATTGTAGTAATAATTGGAGACTATTTCAATATATATTTTTAAAATGAATATAGTTTCAGGTAAAGGAAAAAAGGACTGATATTAAAGGGAAAAGAGATTATATTTTTTATCCATAGAAATAATGATTTTACATAAAGTTCTCAAAAACTCCCATAGTGTTATGAAATGGAAATTGGGACTCCAAATCAAACTGCATTAAAACAATAAAGTTTAATAATGCACGTAAAATTGATTCACTAGTTCAAATTTACTTGTTTTTCCATTGTGACGTTTCCTTGTGATTCCTTCTTCCTTTTAGACGAAAGGTAGACTAAAAGAGAAAATAGAATTATTATAATTTCACCCAATTCTTGTTCAGACCCAACACTTCTCCCTTCTTCCTTCGACATGGGATGATGATGTCAGGCAATGATCTCTGCTCCATTTCCGAGAGGCGGAAGGGACCATACTTGATCTCTCTCTCTCCTCTCTCTCTATCTCTCTCTCTCTCTCTCTCTCTCTCTCTCTCTCTCTCTCTCAATATCCCCACTTTCGAAGAAATAACCTTTTTATTGTTTTCGTCAATATTTAATTAAGGAAGAAGGAATGTTTAGTCGTCGCCTTTACATATCCGCATTTCCTCTCTTCATTAAAGGTCTGGATATTTTGTACACAGTCATTAAGGCTATTATAGCTCCTTACAGACAGACTGACAGACAGACAGACACATAAATGAAGGAATATTTTTTGCTGATTTCATATTGTGGTGCTTTCAGCACCTATTTAAAAAAAAAAAAAGATAATAATAATTTTCAGGAAAGGAAACGGGCTATCAGAGGGAAAGAAATTTTAAATAGAGGAACATTTTTTAATTATTTCAATAACAGGAAAGTTGGCATCAGAGGGAATGAAATTACAATTAAAAATTATTTTTTTTTTAATTATTTCAATAAGAGGAAAGTGGGCATTAGGGGAAAATAAATTATAAATAAAGACGAATTTTTTTTAATTATTTCAATAAGAGGAAATGGGCATAAGAGGAAAATAAATTATAAATAAAGAGTATAACATTTTTAGATTTATTTCAATAATAAGAAGGGGTCATCAGAGGGAAATAAATTATAATGAAATATGTTTTTTTTTTTTCAATTATTTTAATAACAGGAAAGTTGGCATCATAGTAAATGAAATTTTAATAAAAGAGGAATGTTTTTTCGACAAAATAAAAGCTCATGAAATTAAATTGGAACAACAAAATTGAATTGTGAAGAATTTATTTAAGACTATAGATTTTAACAAGAAGTATATCGCTCACAAAATAAGTTATTTCCGATGCTTTTTTCTTCGTGATTTTTACTTATGATGTTAATGAAAATAGCAACGTTAGCAACTTAACATACGTAAGTCATTGGTTTTATCATTGTTGACAAGGATTTGCCAATAGAGATGTCTTTACTTCGTCATTGTACTTTTTCACAGTGAAAGTCTCTTGGGGATTAAATGTCTCCAGCTGAAGTAAAAAAAAAAAAAAAAAAAAAACACTGGTGGAATATCTTTTTTTTTCTTTTATTCGAGATGGATCTGCTGAAATTGCTTCCTTAAATAGTGTTTCACAATGAAATTCTCTTAAAGATGAAATGTCACCACGTTAAAAAAAAAAAGAAAAAAAAAATAACTAGTGGAATATCTTTTTTTTTTTTCCCTCAAGATGTGACCTGCTGAAGTTAATTCCTTTTAATAGTGGAGATTTATAT
>NC_090753.1:61002265-61023488 GCF_036898095.1 Palaemon carinicauda
TCATCATCATCATCATCATCATCATAATAATAATAATAATAATAATAATAATAATATATAATTATAATCATTAAGAATAATAATAATATTAATAATAATAATAATCAATACTAATATTTATTATCAATACTAATAATATTTATTATCAATACTAATAATATTTATTATCAATAATAATAATAATAATAATAATAATAATAATAATAATAATAATGGGAAAGAAAATTTAAACGCCAGACATCAGTAATTTTGACATTAAATTTTTTTTTTTTTTTACATTTTCAAGTCTAATAATTATCCTAAAATTCTTATATATTTTTTTTTATTTATTATAAGTAGCATTCGTACATACCAGTATGTGAAAATGTATGTTCTCAATTTGGTCGTAAAACAACAAATAAACCTTTTCATAAATCATATATTTACGTATATTTAGCATTCGTCCTATATGTGCAAATTCATGTAATCAACAATAACAAATATGACCGTAGCACCACAAATAAACAGATAACGCTAAAAGCAATGCTCATGAATATTGTTTAATCTTCAAACCGATCTAGACAATAATTACGAGGTCATTGGGGAAAGATTTACTTCGGGTAAATGTCAGCAATGAATTCCACAAACGGACCTGAGACAATTTCAAAGCTCAAGATTATTCCTTCCCCGGTCTCCTCCGTTAATCGTCTAATGTTATTCACAAACAAGGAACATTTAGTTTTTATCTCCCCTATATAATAAGAGCAAGTGTCTGGTTATATATATATATATATATATACATATATATATATATATATATAGTGTATGTATGTATGTACGTACGTATGTATGTGTGTATGTATGTATATATATATATATATATATATACAGTATATATAATGAATTTAGCACATTTAAACGTAATCAGTTGGAGTTGAGCTACCACAAACACGTTTACATAGAGGAGTAACATTGCCAATTCTCCAACAAGAGCTAAAAGCTCCTCTTCTTGCTAACTTGCGCAAAATAACAGATAACTTTGAAGCTAACAAATATGCAGTCTTTATAAAAAAACAAAGGAAAAAATACCATTTGGGTCTACACCTCCATAAGCATCAAGGTCCACCAACAGAGCTTTGATTGTGGATTGTGGAATAGAGAAATGGGGAACAGAGGGTTTGGAGAAGAGAAGGATGGGGAAGGGGGGATTGGGGAATAGAGGGACTGGGGATGGAGGGACTGGGGAATAAAAAGACTGGGGAATAGAGGGTTTGGGGAATAGAGAGATTGAGGAATAGAAGGACTTTGAATAGAGGTATTTGGGGAATAGAGGGATTGGGGAATAGAGGGATTTGGGAAATAGAGGAATTTGGAGAATAGCGGGATTTGGGGAATAGCGGAATTTGGAGGAATAGAAGACTGTGATGTAACTTGGAGAATTTATGGATGATGCTGATAATGAAGAGGATGAAATATTTCGAAAATAATAGTGGTAATTATTGTAATGATGATGATGATAAAAAAAAAATTAATACAAAAAAATGAATACTGAATATCATGAAACTATTAACAGCATCACAAACCATAAAATAAACTAATAAAAATACTTGTGAATCGACAAAACAGCAAGAAAAACAACAACATTAATAAACAATAATAACAAGAACATCAATGATAACGAATATAATAATACCTTGATCCTAATACTAATTACGAGACACATTGAACACAAATAAAAACCCGTAAATAGATATAAAGAAAAGCAGTTGAAAAAAACTTTACTTGACCTTGACCTGAATAGAGGTTTTAAAAGATGAGCCAGGTCACCGGAATCAGGCGAAATAATGAACGACCACAGATCGAAGAAGTAAAGGATACTAGAGAGAGAGAGAGAGAGAGAGAGAGAGAGAGAGAGGAGAGAGAGAGAGAGAGAGAGTTCTTAGCCAGCGCTGCAGAATATTGGGTGATCTAAATTATAAATTATTTATATTGATAAATATAATTTACTGGCTGATATGAATCATAATATCAGACATGAGTTAACATGGAGGAAAATATAAAAAAATACAAGGAAATAGACTAAATTCACCTGAGAGAGAGAGAGAGAGAGAGAGAGAGAGAGAGAGAGAGAGAATTTATTTGGATAAGATTGCGAAGTCTAACTAATTTTTTCCCTAAGCTAGTAACCACCACTAAACAGGACCTACCATTTTCAACCTTTATACTTTTAGTTAAAAAGGACACATTAGTTTCGACCATTGAAATACTAGTAAATAAGTTTCGATTCACATTAACTTGGTAATTATTTGAAAACAACGATGATATTCGGACAAAAGTACTTCCGAATAATTAGCTATTAGGAAACTTTTCCGAGCTAAAGGGCACCCTTGCGAGTGGGTACTGACATAAGTGCTTTTATAGTTTATATATGAAATATCTGTTTTGATGTTGTTACTGTTTTTTAATATTCTATTTTGATTGTTAATTATTTTCTTATAACGTTTATTTTTTTCCTTATTTCCTTTCCTCATTGGGCTATTTTTCCCTGATGGAACCCTTGGGCATATAGGTCTTGCTTTTCTAGTTAATATTGTAGGTTAGCTAATAATAATAATAATAATAATAATAATAATGAAGATCAATGGGGTAGTTCACACATTGCCCGCTAGGATGAATTTCCGAGCAGCAGTGATTTGCTAGCCGCGTCCACTGCTGACCCGCGCGGTTCCAGTGTAGTGGCTCATAGAAACTAAGAGACCGCTCGGGAAAATCCGTCCGTGTAACGATATGCCTCCTAACAAGCGGAAATATTTCCGGACGGGAAAAAATCTGCTCGTGTGAAGCAAACCTTATCTGTGTTTCTCCTTTATCACTGGAATTTCCATAGAAAGACCTCAGCCCTGACAGAATAACGTTTCCACTTTAGCTTCTAACTATAGATACATCAACAACAATAATAACAATAGTAAGAAAAACTTAATGTTTATATAATACTTATTTCTTCTCACTAATTTCAACCGTACTACGAATATATCAAAATAACAATTAATTTTCAATCGTCCGACGGGACTTAATTCAATTTTCCTTTGCATTTGGGACATGAAATGAGCCGGGCAGGCAATCTCCGAGGGAAGCAATTTCATTTGACCGAGAGCTCGAGATCTCAACCGGGGAATATAAACAAATATATAAATGAGTAAGTAAAAATTAAATCTTTATTAATTTATGAAAATTGAGAATGGGTTACCCCAAAGTCTTTCCTTAACTCCTCCGGAATCGCAATATCTGGCAAGCCATCTTTTCTTTCTTTTATTGCAAAAGTAATTTCTACTTCACTAGAAAAGATTAGGAACTCTCTTCTTTTTCCAATGTTTCTTGACTAAGTCCTTTTCCTTTTCACTCACACGATTTCTTGCCACAGCCTTGAAGGAAAAGGAAGCACAGACCATCAAGGAAAATGACTTAAAATGTCTTGTTCTAAACTCCATATTGACAAGTGTATCTTTTTCTAAATCCAAGTTCTTAAAAAAAGAATAAAACAAGAGAGTTTGTTTACATATCCTTAAGCCAGCAGATTGTACACACAAGTGACTGAATTCCGTCAGTTCACGACAACATATCCTCAGAAACAAACTATAAACTTTAGCAGTCGAAGAAAATATAATTCAAAGTAAAAAAAATTATGAGATTAGACGACTTTATAAGATAACAATAACAATTATTATCAAATTATCTTCAAAATTTAAGAATATAAGGAGCTATAGTAGTCCTAAGGATTGTGTACAAAATATCAATACCTCTGAAGAAGAGAAGAAATGCGGAATGTAAAAAGACTAATAAACTTTCCTCCTTCCTTAATGAGAGAGAGAGAGAGAGAGAGAGAGAGAGAGAGAGATTTTAATGAAAAAAAGAAAGCTATAAACGAAATATTAAAACAATAAAAAGGATACTTCTTTAAAAATGGGGATATTGAGAGAGAGAGAGAGAGAGAGAGAGAGAGAGAGAGAGAGAGATCAATTATAGTCCCTTCCGCCTCTCGGAAATGGAGCAGCAGAGATCATTGCCTGACATCATCATCCCATGTCGAAGGAAGAAGGGAGAAGTGTTGGGTCTGAATAGGAATTGGATGAAATTCTAACAATTTTACATTCTCTTTTTCTTCTCTTTTAGTTTATCTTTCGTCTACAAGGAAAATGGAATAATAAGGAAACGTTATGAGAGAAAAACAAGTAAATTTGAACAAGTGAACCTATATTCCCCGCATTATTAAACTTTATTATTCTTTTAATGCAGTTTGATTTTTTTTGGGCCCAATTTCTATTTCATAAAACTTTAGGAGTTTTTGAGAATTTGTGTAAAATCATTATTTCTATGGATAAAAAATTTCAGCTATTTTCCCTTCAATATCAGTATTCTCTTTCTTTACCTGAAACTATATTCATTTTAAAAATATATATTGAAATAGTCTCCAATACTAACTGCAATAATATACTAAATATCAAGACCAACTAAGGGAAGAGATCCAGAAAATACAAAAATAAGCTTAAAAATTTGCTTCTTCCTTGATGTGAGGACATAACACTTGAGAGAGAGAGAGAGAGAGAGAGAGAGAGAGAGAGAGAGAGAGAGATTAATAGGAAAAATAAGGAAAATATAATTAGATATTGACAAAAACAATAAAAGGTTTTGTCGAAAGTGGGGATATTGAGAGAGAGAGAGAGAGAGAGAGAGAGAGAGAGAGAGAGAGAATTTTAAGAGAAAATAAGGAAGCTACTATTAAATATTAACAAAAAAAAATAAAAAGGATACTTCTTGGAAAAGGGATATTGAGAGAGAGAGAGAGAGAGAGAGAGAGAGAGAGAGAATTTTAATAGAGAAAATAAGGAATCTACAATTAAATATTAACAAAAAAAATAAAAAGGATACTTCTTGGAAAAAGGGGATATTGAGAGAGAGAGAGAGAGAGAGAGAGAGAGAGAGAGAGAGAGAATTATATTTCCTTCTACCTCTCGGAACTGAAATGGATCACTGGCATCTTTCCGAGTCGAAAGATGCGGAAAGATAAGGCACTGGACAACAGTGATAGATTTTTTCCATCTTTTTCCACTTTTCATCCTATAGCAATTCTTTCATTCCCTTTAATTTCTATATCTTTTAACCCATGATCATATTAATTTCGTTCTATTATACATAAAGAACATTTTCCTAATAATAACAATCCTTTATGAGACTTATAGTACTTTCTCTCTCTCTCTCTCTCTCTCTCTCTCTCTGCTGATATATATCTGTCTATCTATCTTTCTCATAAATACACATCCATACATAGAGAGCATATATAACAAAATTTTGCAATACCAATATTATGTGGTTTGGACACGTGAAGAGAACGGAGAAAGGGGACCAAAACCTCCAGACTAAAAACAAGCGAAAACTGTATAGATATAGGCACTTGTAAATGATACATTCTCAGGTCAATAATCTAAGGATGAGTGGTACAGTTACTATTGTTTACTACTTTTATTTATACAGTACCTTTATAATATATATATATATATATATATACACATACATATATATATACACATGCACACACACTATATATATATATATATATATATCACACAAACATACGTAATCACAATCTTTATAGTTTATTTATGAAAGATCTACTTTAATATTGTTATTGTTCTTAAAATATGTTATTTAATTACTCATAACTGCTTTATTTTTTGTAGGATATTTATTCCCGTATTTCCTTTCCTCACAAGACTACTTTTCCCTATAGGTGCTCTTGGGCTTATAGCATCCAGCTTTTCTAACCAGGGTTGTATCTTGGCTGATAATAATAATAATAATAATAATAATAATAATAATAATAATAATAATAATAAATTTAAAAAAAAAAACCTGAAAATCTAAATTTAAACTTACGATGAAATGAAAAGAAAAAGATAAAAGAATAAATACTAAACACACACTAAACAACATAATTTTAAAACAAATAAATTTAAGAGAAAATACGAACAAAATTATCTTTCACCTAAAAAATAGAGACAAAGACGACACAACAGAACCTCTCCAATACGGATCAAAATTCGGAGCAGGTACTGAGCCCGCCTTCATCAAATTCCTTTCTACCTTCGAAACCTCTGGACTAAGTAGACTGGAATCAACGGAGAGAAAAAGGGAAAATTAATCTCCCTTTTCCTGTCTGTGTCCAATTCATTCCCGGCTTTATTTTCTAAAATTATTACAGTATTTGGATTTATTTGGACATTGGGCTGTACAATCAAGCGTTTTGGTGGCCTATTGGAAACGTCCCTGCCTGGTGATCTGCCGAACTGGAGTTCCAGTTCCGGTAAAACTCGATAGTTTCTTGTAGTGTCTGGAACCTTCCCATCCTTGAGAGATAAGGATGGTGAGGGGTTTAGGGGAGCCTACAGGGCTATCTTCTGAGTCATTAATAGGCATTGCCCGGCACTCCTGGTCCTAGCTTGTGTGGAGAGGGGGATTGGGCTCTAGCCATATGTATATATGGTCAATATCTAGGGCAATGTCTTGCTCGCTTAGTGCATCGTCATTGTCCCTTGCCTCTCCTACTGATGAATGGCCTTTAAACCTTAAGGCATGTTTAAAGGTTTAAAAGCCACCCATGAATGGCAGAGGCAAGGGACAGTTACACTGCCCTATCAAGCAGGACAATGCCCGAGAGACTAATCAGATATACATAAGATCAGCGCCCAAGCCCCCTCTCCACCCAAGCTAGGATCAAGGAAGGCCTGGCAATGGCTGCTGATGACTCAGCACATGACCCAAGGGCTCCCTCAAACCGGCCCCATCCTTAGCTCATATGGATGGTAAGGATGTAGTAACCAAAGGAACTAACGAGTTTGAGCAGGGCTCGAAACAAAGTCAGGCGATCAACACTCAGGCACGTTACCACATTAGCCACCACAACGCAGGCGGTTCACTAAGTAAAAGTTAGAAGGGAATTTGGAAAA
This sequence comes from Palaemon carinicauda, assembly GCF_036898095.1. Lineage (NCBI taxonomy): Eukaryota > Metazoa > Arthropoda > Malacostraca > Decapoda > Palaemonidae > Palaemon > Palaemon carinicauda. The sequence goes on from NC_090753.1 coordinate 61,009,246, forward strand.
TGGGTAAAGTATGAGGATATAAAGGTCGAAGCAGCACTGCGAAAACAATTAAGCAATGCCTACAGTGAAGTACTGGAGGTTGCAATTATGGAACTACACAATACTGAGAAAACCTATTAAGAAAGAAAAACTAATTTCGTTTTATTTCCTCAAATACCTTTTGTAAACTAATCAAAGCTAACCTGAAAGTTGATTAGTGTACATTTTGTTTAATTTTGAGGTTTTTGTTAATGAATTCATATCGGTTATCACCAATTTCCCTAGATTCATCTGGGAGATATAGAAAATCCCCTACATTTTACAAAATTTCCTTTTCATTTCAAGCTTTTAACTTGAGGAATTGGAAGGAAAAAACACTTTTCAGATCAATCCATTAATCTACAAAAAAAAAAAAAAAAAAAAAAAAACCCGACACGAAATGCAAAACTTTATCATGAATGTAGAATCTTCACTATTTAATTCACTCCTCTCCAGTAACAACGTACAGTTCTACTGTAGATTCTGGCAACAGAACCGAGCAAGTACATGTTCAATGATGCAGGTGTGTGTGCATGTGTCGGTGGAGGGGAATAAAATATTTTATCGCATAGGCAAAAAGAACTTAAAGGTCAGAAAATTCTGATTGAGGTAAAATATCATACAAATGTGTTTCTCGATCACTGAATAATTGCGATATAAAAAGCTTGTCGACATACTCAAGTACTCAGTATATATATATATATATATATATATAAATAAATATATAACTATATATATATATATATATATATATACATACTTATATATACACAGATAAAGTACATATTAAATTTTAACAAATTACCCAAAATGACCAAAAGCAATATTCCAACTAGTTCCTTATCAGAGTTGACAAGGCCAAGAAAAATGAATAAATATTTCTCCTATATTACACATGCTTATCATCAGGATCCTTTAAATTCTACCAAATATATCCAAAGTAATCAATGTAACCGGGAAATTACCGAAGAGGACAAAGTATCACTAAAAGGAAGAGAAGTCGTGTAATTAGGCCTACTGTATATTCCATTAAAATGTATAATATCTATAAAAGTACCAAAACATTGTTGACATCAATGCAGCAAACAAGCTCTTGAGAGATATCACAAACCTCTAAATGTAAACCATTGTACAAGGAAACGTGATTCATATTGATTGTAGCAACCTTTTAATGTTTCTAAAGAAAATTATTAAATAACCCCAAAACAAATTGAACTCTGGAATACTAAGTAAATGATTGATTGAGTTTTCTGGAATCCTGACATGTAAAAAAATTAAAGTGTTTGCGCTTCGATATGAATTAGAATCTAGCTTGCATAACTCAAAATAATAATAATAATAATAATAATAATAATAATAATAATAATAATAATAATAATAATATAATAATAATTATAATAATAATAAAAAATTAATAACAATAATAATAATAATCATCATTTATAATTTCAATAATAATATTTTTTTACCTGTGGAAAAAACATTATACAAGCTAGTCATATTAATAATTATCCCATTATTCAGATTGTTATTCGGCTACACAATATTTTAAAATCACATATGGTATCCCCACGAATTGATTGACGAAGCAGCTATTAATTGATATTATTTGCTCATTGGGATAAGAGAAAGATGTCCAATAGCAAATAAATATGATGGCGTACAGAATAAAAATATATACCTAAATAAATATTCAGAGAGAGAGAGAGAGAGAGAGGAGAGAGAGAGAGAGAGAGAATTTTATGCTTCTCTGACACACTTTTCAATTTATACAAAATCCACCAAGAGAAATGCGACCAGTATGTTCTCTGTAATTTTGGAATCCAATGATACGAGAGAAAACTATTTTCTTTTCATAACAATATTCCCTTGGATGTTCTATTCCATGAATCCTAATCATTCAGAAACAAAGGCAGTTCCAAAGATATATGGAATGGAAGGGTAAATGAAGGCATAGAATTGTGTACATTTTCCATAATGGGATTTGCATATATGTTTATTTATATATGTTTATATATATATATATATATATATACACAAGCATATATATATATATAATTATATATGTATATATATATATACTGTATATACACACATATATCAATAAATAAACACAAGTATATATATAGCACACAGACAAACACAGACAGACACACACACACACATATATATATATATATATATTATATATATATGTATATATATTATATATGTATATATATAAATATATATAGTATATATATATATATATATATACACAAGCATATATATATTTATATATATATAATTATATATATATATATATATATATACTGTATATACACACATATATCAATAAATAAAAACAAGTATTTATATAAGCACACAGACACACACACACACACACATATATATATATATATATACATATATATATATTATATATATATTATATATATGTATATATATATAAATATAAATATATATATATACATATATATATAGACAGAAACATATTAACATCTTTTTAAGTAGGGGTGCCTTAACGTGGTGGAAGGGTTTGTGCATCGCCATGATCAGCCGAGCTATACTAAATTTAGTCAGGGCCACCAAATACTAGGTTGGTTAGCTGTGAGCGATCAGACGAAAATCTCCCACCATCCTCAACTCACACGGTTGGTGAGATTGCAGCGACCAAATGAACTAACGACTTTGAGCGGGACTCGAACCCCAGTCTGGTGTTCACCAGTCAGGGACGTTACCGCATCGGCCACCACAATTGTAATTGTTCAGTGGATACTTTCCACTTGGCAAGGGGGAGAAGAAAATCCTAAGCTATGGTAAGCAGCTCTTCAAGGAGAAGGACACCTCAAAATCAAAACCATTATTCTCTGTGAACCAGACAAAGAACTCAATAGATCGAACCTTAAAATGCAATGTAAGGTTATGATTAGAAAAAGCTACCATTTTAATTTTAATTCCACTCTCTAACCCTAACAAGGAGTACAACCAAAATAACAGTTGATATCTCACTGTACACAATTATGATAAATATCAATATAACATGATGAATTACTAAACATAAAGAGATCTATTATAAAACACAACTAAATAGGAAATGAGTATTAATTGCTATTCATAAAATGCAATAAAAAAAAAAGGTATGATAAATTCTGACATTAAAAATTTCAATTAATGATAAAGCGATATTAAATAATAGAAAAAATCAAATAAAACAAAACCTATCATAATAAACAACAGACACAAATGGTGAAACGCTGGCTATCAGGTTAAGCGGTGAGATCGACACAATCTCAAGAATTAGAAAAATTAAAATCATATACAAGTCTCTCTCCAAGACACGGTTACTGGTGCCTTTAGCTCTGTCGTAAGAGGCTTTCATTTGGATGAGATGACGGTAAGCAAGGAGATTCCAAGAGGCTCATTGATATTAATCACAAGAGATTTTAAAATCTTCCCTGTTGTGTGTAAGAGATGTCTTAGGTGAATGACTGATAGTATTGGATATGATTAGCATATACAAACGAGGTAATTAACAAACTCACATACATACATAAATACATATCTATATACAGTATACACACGTGTGTATATAAACACACAATATATATATATATATATATATATACACACACACTTGTGTAAGTGACCCGTCAAAAAAGATGGCTAAATATTTAGATAGATATACGCACGCACGTAACCCCGTCACACGAGGGTATGATTACTCCCTTTCTCCCCTACCCGAGGGATGGGAGTACTAGCGTGACCAGAACACACACACACACACACACACACACACACATATATATATATATATATATATATTTTCCCCCATTCAATTCATTTTGAAAGTCTCAGTGACCTCTCAAATATTGAATTCCTAATATGTTTAATAAATATTAAATTCCTAAAGATGTTTAGTATAGTTTTAAAACGAAAACCTAGAAATCCAATAGGAAATGAATCAATAAATTCTATCCCTTAGGTTTGGATTAAAACTAACCTTAGTAATCAGACCAATAATCTATTATCTCTTGGAAAATTAAGTGTCATAATTAAGTCTCATTTGTGGAGAAATTCCACAACATCAAATGTTCTATCTTTCATTCAGAAGGTTCACCTACTGCATATCCTTCTAGCTACGCCTTTATTATTATCATTATTATTGGTGTTGTTGTTGTTGTTGGTATTAATTATTATTATTATCAATTATCAACAATTAACTATCAATTATCATTATTATTATCATCATCATCTAAGCAAACAACCCTAGTTCAAAAAGTAAGATGCTATAAGCCCAAGGGCTCCAACAGGGTAAAATAGCCCTTGGATACTGAAGCCCTTTTGTTCCTAATACCTTCGAACCAATCCATTCAGCCATTATTTCATCTTTATCTTATCCTTAGTCATAATATTTTTAAATTACATTCCACCCAAACCTATTATTCTCCATTCTTTCCATTTGGACTAAACCATCTAGAGACACCCGGATCCATTCATCTACCCACATGAACTATTTGAAAAACTCATCCTCAACTAAAAAAATTGTCACCATTTGATTAATTTCTGCAAATGCCACTGAATAATTCACATGTAAACTTACGGCCTTTCCCCGAAGAAGGGACATGCTAAGAATAACAAATAGGACAATAACCAAATTAAGTCTTTAACTACCGTTGTCGATGATGAACCCCTGAGCAGAACCACTTCCTTATAAGAAGTTTCAAACCAATTACATAAAATATTTGGAAATATTAGATAACAAAAGATGTTATATATATCGTATTGCCTAAATCATAGACTGTATGCTATATCTTCCTAATATTGTTAAGTTAAAAAAAATGCTAACTAGCAAAGATGCAATGATAAAAATCTTTAAAATAGTAACCAATGCTTCTCCTCAAGAACCTAAATGTAAAATAGAGGTATATAAATAGATATTCATACTTACACAGAGAGAGAGAGAGAGAGAGAGAGAGAGAGAGAGAGAGAGATTCTACATAATAATAAACTGAAATATCGTCGAATAATTCCCTAGGGCAGCATTGCAGGTCTCACTTCATCCTTTTACAAAATCTTCATCCTTTTACAAAACTTCATCCTTTTACAATACTGATACTGTCCACCGAAACGATATACCCTTTCCACAGGTAGGAAACACCATAGTGTCCATCTACACCACCCTACAACATTGGTATTCTACACTTATCCCTTCAATTTACACTGGATGTTGCCATATCGTCATTCCCAAGTAATACTGAATAGTCCCCTACCAACTAATTCAGCAATCAGCCAAGGCCCTAACCTTTAGCGATCTCGTTCCTTTACAAAGACATCGAAACATTCGCCTAAATTACCGACGGAATGTTTGGGGTTGAATCTTAATTGAGAGACTCGGCGACTTTGATAGTGCTTGATGATCACGTTGTGAAAGACTAATACTTGAGTAATCATCATCATCATCACCATCAATTATCATCTCCACCTACGCCTATTGACGCAAAGGGTCTCGGTTATTTTTCGCCAGTCGTCTCTAACTTAAGCTTCAAAATCTATACTTCTCCATTCATCATCATCTACTTCACGCTTTATAGTCAGTCCTCAGCCATGTAGGCCTAGGTCTTCCGACTTATCTAGTTCCTTGTGGAGCCCAGTTGAAGGTTTAGAGGACTAATCTCTCATTGGGATTGCGAAGAGCATGCACAAACAATCTCCATCTACCCCTCACCATGATCTCATCCACATATGGCATCCGAGTATTCTCTCTGTGATAGGCTCAATCAGAAGAAAAAGAGAAGTTGAAATATATATATAAATTTATATATAAATATATATATACATACATACATACATATATATATACCATACATACATACATACATACATATATATATATATATATATATATCCACATAAACATATTCCATGATCAACAAGAAACTGTAACCAAACGCTAAAGAGATCAATTTTGTGGACTGAAAACCCGTATATCGACAAATAAAAAAAAAAATAAATAAATAAAAACTCCATCTTTAAAGTTGCTTTTAGCATCTTTCCTTAATCAATTAGTTTACCTTAACATCTCCTACCACGGTCATCCCCACCCGAGTATTTTTTCGCCTCTGCAAGCTTACCTGGAAGGAAAAATATCTAAAGATAATTTACGATTCCCTTGTTTTAATTCATATGGTTATAACAGAAGACTTAATTATATTAAAATCAAATATTTACTCTATAGACAAATTATACTATTCAATTACTTCTGTCAAAGATAAGGAAGACTAACATGATATTGAATTACAAATTCTCTCTCTCTCTCTCTCTCTCTCTCTCTCTCTCTCTCTCTCTCATATATATATATAAAAATATATATATATAAATATACTGTATATATATATATATATATATATATAAATTCATTTACTGGTTTCAAGTTATAGACTGTAAAGGGCTTTATGATTCATGTTAATTTGTTAATTATTCGAATACCGCGACCTCTTCAATAAAATATTTCTACTTTTGAACTTTTAGAAACACGAAAAAAATAATACGGGGAAGGGGTGGAGGTATGTTCCATACTACAATTCACTCGCATTCACAATTCATATCTACAGCCTTAACCCACTAATGCAAGCACTTGCTTAGAATACACCAGTTGACAGAGATGACTAAAGTCAAACTGGAATTTCGAAATCATCGGGCAAACTGGAAACTCAAGCTTGCTATAGACAAATTGAAAATTACAAATTTCTATCTAAACTGTGAACTGAACCCTTCTAAAGACAAACTGGAATCTGGAAGTTTCTAGACAAACTGGGAACTGAAACTTCCTAGAGACAAACTGGAAATCGGAAATTTCTACATAAACTGTGAACTAAAACCTTCTAAAGACAAACCGATATCTGGAAGTTTCTAGGCAAACTGGGAACTGATATTTTCTATAGACAAACTGGAAAATGGAAACTTCTCTATAAACTGGGAACTGAAACCTTCTAGGGTGACTTATCGCCGTGTTGTCAATTGTAGAGATGGGGGGAAATTTCAGGTTCGTTTATATTTTCTAAGTGTGCTTATATTTGTTTACTGAGTTTACTTTCGTCTGATAGGAATACATTTATGATAATAATCTCTTATTCATTAATAACTCTCTCTTTCTTTTTCAGACATACATACATACATACATACATACACACACACACACACACATATATATATATATATATATATATATAACTTATAATTAATTCATATACTGTACACAACAATTTATAAAAAATAACATTTTTCACACAGAACCTTTATCCCTTTATAGCGAATAACGTAAGAAAGCGTCCCCGTTCTAATTTTCTACAATTACATGGATGCTAGCAGCAAACACTATTTAAGGGAGTCTTTCATTGTGGACGCTCTGTCGCGTATTGGCAATAGTTTGATGCAACTTGCCATCGCAGATCAAGCCGTTGCGATTTTTTGTTGCAATAAGGGGAGAGTTTTAAATGTATGTATGTATGTAGAAAGAAAGAATATAATATAGATAGATATACGGCAAAAATAGTTTTATATGTCAATATGTCAATGTAGAACGGATTGTTATTGAATGAAGTGAATGGTAATGATAGAAAAATCTTGCAGCTTTTGAAACAAACTAATTACAAAGTAAACTTTTGAGTATGAGGAACAAAATGGATGAGAATTGAAGAAATGTTAAGAATGATTCGATCAATGGGTGGGCTGGTGATACGTGTAAAACTTTCAGGTCAAGAAGGAAGAGACGGAAGAATAAATAAAAGAAGACAGGATAGATGGAGTAATAGAAGTCTTAAAGAGTTATGTGAGATAGTAGATCATGGTTCCGTGAGTGTAAAGGGGTTTGACGTGATGCGGGTGAGGACCATTTTAGTAATATAATTGTGAAAGTGCCCTGTTATCAGCGGTTCAAATATGAATTTTTAAGTATGTTTTCCTTTTATCTGGTATCATCTGCATTGCATACGTAGTGAGAGAGAGAGAGAGAGAGAGAGAGAGGAGAGAGAGAGAGAGAGAATGTTTCCTCTAATAAAAAGCCTCGTTAATGCCCAGCACCCTTTCTTTCTAGCATCTGCTTACACCCTGAGACCCCACTCCTACTTTGAAAGGGTATTCACAGCTCCCACCCAGCCCTCCACCAAAGGGCAATAAGAGGGGGTTCTTCTCTTCTTCCTCGAGGGAAAAATGGCCAAGGAAGCTTAAATACTGAGGGGAAAACAATTCCTCTATCTCTGAGGGGAGGAAACCAGAGACCTAGAAATCATTACTAATCATTATAATGAAAAAAAGTCGAATAATTCATGCAATCCGAACCAGAGATGGTTGGATAGTGATCAATATAAAAATTATCCTAAAATAAAAACTTTGCATTTTAGATTTTGATCTTGAATTCAGTTCATAAGAATAAGGCTTATCTGCTACTGAGGCTTATATGCTACTGAAGGGCATTTCCTCCCTCAAGGGGGTTCACAACACTACAAAGCTACAAAGTTATATAAAGATAACCAGACATTGGTGCTTCTTGAGATGGTAAATAACTTGTTATTAATATAATAAAATGGAATACTATAATTGACAATTGTTATGATTATCCAAAGACCTTACCAGAGTGCGACTCCAGATGGTGTCCAGGTAGGGAATGAATACTCTAAGCAGCTTTATTGACATAAGCCAAGGAGGAGGCAATCATGTGTCTATTAAGTTACTCGTAACTCGTTACCAATAACCTTATTGTAAAATACTGTACTTACAGAGAATTAAAGGGACAAACGAAGTTCCATACCTCCTCGGGACACAGCCAATGGGAAAAACTACTCAAAGAGAAAGCTATAGAGTAACGAGATCAAATTCCTATTCCAGCTATATAGGTGACATTTTCGAACCCTCCCTGCCGATTTACGTCTTGCTTTTCAAAGATATTCCCATTTGGGAATTCCGTATGCCAGCATTGGCTCGAGGCAAATTCCTAAGCTCTCTCTCTCTCTCTCTCTCTCTCTCTCTCACTCTCTCTCTCTCTCTCTCTCTCAAAATTTTCCTCCTTTTGAAATTAGAAAAAAAATGACAAAAATTCTTCTTATGGCTATTTTCCTTTACACACACATACACACACACACACACACACACACACATATATATATATATATATATACTATTTTGGTCACTTTCGATGTCGGTTGTACCTGATACCATATTATATATATATATATACATACATACATATACAGTATATACATACATATATATACATATATAAATATACACATATATATATACACATACATATATATACATATACATATATATATACATATATATATACATATACATATATATACATAAATATATATACATATACATATATAATATACATATATATACATATACATATATATACATATACATATATATATAAATAAATATGCATATAAATATACATGTATATATATAATATATATATATACATACATATATATTATATATATATATATATATAAATATATATATACTATAATAATTAGAAGATATCTAAGACAGACATCAATATAGGAAAAGCGTAATAAATTACATTCCCTACAATTAGTAACTGTTTTACTAATATTTCTGAGCAGGATGAAAGGATGTGGGATTGTACTTGTCCAAGGAGTAAGTGCGACAATTCAAGGAGGGAAGAGAAAGAAAAGAGGGAGAAGGATTCGACATTCTGCCTTTGTAAAGGAAGGAATAGCAAGGTACCACTGTTGTTAACTGTTTATGTAGTATTAATAATAATAATAATAATAATAATAATAATAATGATGATGATGATGATAATAATCATTATCAATGTTATTGATGGCAACAAATATTGCTAATAATGATAAAAGTATTGATAGTAATAATAATAATAATAATAATAATAATAATAATTATAATAAAGAAAATAACTGATTATAACAAATATTGCTAATAAAGACAACAACTATAATAATAATAATAATAATAATAATAATAATAATAATAATAATAATAATAATAATAAATAGAGGGGCACTCGGTAGATCGCAGACCTCCGCCACAGCACCTTGACCTTAAACTTAATATGTATTAATGGGCATGTATTTTGATACACTCAAATATGAACCAAGTTTGAAGTCTATGTGACAACGATGTCCAAACTTATGGCTGATTACGTGAATTGGACATTTTGCTTGACAGTGACCTTGACTTTTGACCGCCTAAAATTTTATTTCCAGCGTTTTGCATAACAGTTAATCCCTGCGAGTTCAATTACTCTACTATTAAAATTGTGGCCCGGATGCTGTTCAGAAACAAACACACAAACAGGGGCGAAAACATGGCCTTCCTTCCAACTTCGTTGGCGGAGGTAATAATAATAATAATAATAATAAATAATAATAATAATAATAATAATTATTATTATTATTATAGATGACAAATATTGCTAATAATAATAATACTAATGATAATAATATTAACGACAACGACAACAACAACAACAATAATAATATGTACGAACATATTACATTTGTAAGATCTCATCAACTTAATATAAAAAAAAAGCAAATTTTCCCAAAACACAAATATGGATGTTCTGATTTTACGGTACATTAAAAAAACGGATTGCTCAATTTCATAATGGGTTCAAAATATAAAACTGAAATATACCGCGAGTCCAAAAGTTTACAGTTCCATAATTCATGATGGGAATTAGAAAGATTACTTTACATATATATATATATATATATATATATATAAAATCATTTAATGGAATCAGAATTCAATTTGTTGAATAAAATTTTCCTGGTATTAGAAATTTATGTATTTCTTGTTGTTAATTTGCACCCAGAGGTTTCTAAAACCTAGATATTTTAATAAAGCCTTTATAATGACACTTTACACATACTTACACACATTACACACTACATATATACGCAGCTAAAAAATAATTCAAATTTCGAGGACTTAAATTTTAATTGGGGTGATACAGAACATCCTAAAACCATGTTCAACTTAGGAATTAATAAACTGGTATAAAAGAAATCCTCTGAAAATATTTAGTATTTAGAACAACCGTTCTATAATTCTTGAGAATATTTGCCCTGATGTCGAGTATTCCAGAATTTCCTAAATTAATACCAATTAAATATTCTTTATGCAAATCTAAGTGCTGAAAATTCTTAAACTATTTTTCTATTCACGATTGGGTTAGTTACTAAGGTAAAGAAATAAACTTGGTATAACTTATTCAGCTTCTAATTTATCCTAAATTTCGAATAAATTAAATTTCGAAAATTTATATTACATTAAAAGATTCTAAAAAAATAAACTTCCTTTGACAAGAGATGAACTAAATGGATAAAAAGCCTTGCCTTTATTTTGCCTGTAAATAAGATAAAGAAATATATAACATGAATAAAAAAAATTTATATTACATTAAAAGATTTTTATGAAATCAACTTCCTTGACAAGCGATGAACAAAATGGATAATAATAATCACATTTATTTTGCCTGTAAATAAAATGAAGAAGTAACTAACATGAATAAAAATAAATCTAAAATTATTATTATTGATTAAACTAACTGGGGAGAAATACAGTTAAATACAAATTAAAATCGGCTAAAATCTAAACGTTAAATCATGATCTAAATTCCGTTTAATCTAAAAACACCGAAATATTTCCTCAGGACAAAACTCCAAGAAAATGAAGATAAAAAAAAAAAAAATATATTACAGAATAAAATTACAAAGCGAAAAGGGACTTTCTCCTTCTCTTTGTCAAGAAGCTTTTAAAGTAAATGGACCTGAAGTAACCTAAGCTGGTCCCCCCCCCCCCCCGACCCTTTGCAATGGATACAGCCCAAAAAGAGCCACTGAAAATGGTAAAATAACCGACACACAATATCAAGATATCACCAATATTAATGACAGAGGTAATAGTAATATAATTATAATAATAATAATAATAATAATAATAATATTAATAATAAGTTTTATTACTACTGTTTTGATCCGTTTTCGCTGGTTTAAAGGGCCGCTCGTGAATGACAGAGGCAAAGGGACAGTGACAATGCCCTAGAGACTAACCATATATACATACGATCAGCACACAAGCCCCCTCTCCACCCAAACTAGGACCAAGAAGGTCCCGGCAATGGCCGCTGATGACCCAGCAGATAGATCTGTAGGCTCCCCAAAACGCCTCATCCTTAGCTAACAAGGATGATGAGGTTTCAGTCACCAAAGAAACTAACGAGTTTGAGCTGGACTCAAACCCCACTCTGGCGATCACCAATCAAGGACGTTACCACATAGGGCACCAAAACCCTCCTTAATAAACTAAAAGACAACAACAACAATAATAATAATAATAATAATAATAATAATAATAATAATAATAATAATAATAATAATAACAACTTTAACTTGAAACAGGACGAAAAAAAAAATCTTAATAAACTCAGTTCTGCAAAATGCAGACACCAAAATCCGACCATTGTTTGTGAAGTATGTATGAAATGTATCATAAGGAATAACAGCAGAAAAGCAATGTATGAATAACGTGTTCACGCACTCAGAAATGTATGACACGTAGTCATACATTCCCAGGAAAGAGTGGAGCATTCATTTCAGTCAGCTCCAAGTTATTTACATGTAGATGAAATTGTGAATTGCCAATGGTGTTTACATTTGTCAAATCAATTAGATCTATGCAAATTTGGGGAAATATATTTCGAACGAACTGCCGATACAGGTCCTTTACACGAATGTAATGCCTGTCAGGAAAAGAATATTTTTCCCGATTCAATGATACTTTAAATGTTTTGACTTGCATGAACAAATCATCTCTCTCTCTCTCTCTCTCTCTCTCTCTCTCTCTCTCTCTCTCTCTCTCTCTTGTTTTTTTCAAATTGACTTTCACAAAATTTAAGTATGAAATTACGTTTCATTCCAACCGTTCCCGCAAATTTCTGATATAATATAGGCTATTAATTGCCATTAGTAAAATTCAAGTATGAAATTGAGGTTTGGTTCCAACCATTCCTACAAATGCCCGAGATAATATAGGCTAATTAGTCGACTTCCATGAAATGTAGGTATGAAATTACGATTGGTTCTAACCGTTCCCACAAATTTCTGAGATAATATAGGATGATTAATTGACTTCAATGAAATGTAGGTATGAAATTACGATTGGTTCGAACCTTCCCAAAGATTCAGGGATAATGTAGGCTAATTAATTGACTTTCGTGAAATTTAAGTATGACATTACCTTTGGTTCCAGGTGATTTCCAGCAATTTTTGAGATAATATAATTTAATTGGCTTTTCACTAAATTTCATAAAATACTATTTATTAACAAGTCAGAAGGGTTTATTTCTAATGTATGTTTGTTTACTCCCTGAGATACAATGTATTAAATTAATAGCTACATTTATTCCTGATTTAATTTTTTTTTTATTTAAAAAAAATCAAATAAAAAGGATATACATTCCAAGTTCGCTTGCTAGTTTATCTTTTGCTTTGAAACTGTTTATTGTTGGTGTCTTGTAGAGAAAAGTTGAGAGCCAACGATTCTCTCTCTCTCTCTCCTCTCTCTCTCTCTCTCTCTCTCTCTCTACGCTGTAAATAGAAATCGTTGCCCCTCAATTTTTCTCAGCAAAACACCAACAATATACAGTTTCAGAGAGAGAGAGAGAGAGAGAGAGAGAGAGAGAGAGAGAGAGAGAGAGAGAAATAAATTCTTGCGTAGAATTACAGAACAACGAAATGAGTATGCTCTCTCTCTCTCTCTTCTCTCTCTCTCTCTCTCTCTCTCTCTCTCTCAAATACGATCAAGCTGTACATGTGATTGTATATCTGTCCAGCTTTATATGGATGGTTTTTTTTTATACATGTATAAGCAAAATTATTTACGATAGAATTTTATAAGTATAAAGAAATTGTAGGTCACTGAATGAAGATCTAGTGACGCTTGACCTTTGACCTGTTCCACAAGTCCATAAATATATATATATACACTAATTTTCAAACTGGTTTGTAATGGAATTAGTAGTCAATTACAAATGGACTTGGTGTTCGCCTGAAAGTTATAAAGTTGCCACCATAACACCGAGGTGACCAAGATGATGATGATTTACTATATTTGAGTTCAATAACATGGTGCTGGGACCCGAGAGGCCATTCGGTGCTAAGTGC
>NC_090753.1:61023988-61033988 GCF_036898095.1 Palaemon carinicauda
TTCATAAGTTCATAAATTATGAGAAGTTCAGTGCTGAGATTTTCAGAATTAAAGGACGCATATATATGTTTACTAAGCTAAATATTCATAACGAAAACCTGAATACTGATAAATGAATAAGCACAGTAAATATGTATTGGGTTAGAGTTCTCTTGCTTGAGGGTACACTCGGGCACACTATTCTATCTAATTTCTCTTCCTCTTGTTTCGTCAAAGTTTTTATAGCCTAAATAGGAAATATTTATTTTAAAGTTGTTACTGTTCTTAAAATATTTTATTTTCCTTGTTTCCTTTCCTCACGGGGCTATTTTCCCTGTTTGGGCACCTGGGCTTATAGCATTCTGCATTCCCAATTGGGGTTGTAGTCTGGAAAGTAAAGATAATGATAATGATACACACACACACACACACACACACACACACACACACACACACATATATATATATCTATATATATATATATATATATATATATATATATATATATATATATATATATATATATATATATATATATATATATATATATACATGTACACGACCCGTCAATGATGAGGGAATAAATATTTAGATAGACAAGCACACACGCACAGATTCAACCCTTCCTACCCACCCTTTCCTTTCGGGGTACCCAACCCCCTTTCACCAGGGTGAGCGTGACAAGAAATACACACATACACACATATATATATATATATATATATATATATATATATATATATATATATATATATATATATATATATATATATATATATATATATATATATATATATATATAGCCAGGCCCATGTGTGTGTGTTTGTGTGTGAGCCCATACTTAGCGAGGAAGAAAGAGAAATTGCGTAGAATCCGAACAAGAAATATAAGCTAACCCTCCCATTCCTTTGCACCAGTAAAGATCAGAAATCACAACATATTAATTTGATTAGTTCTACTCTCAGTCCTAATAATCAGTCACATATCATCTGTCATGAATTATCTGTTTTAATGTTGATAATGTTTTTTAAATATTTTATTTTAATTTTTCATTACTTCTTATATCGTTTATTTATTTTCTTGTTTCCTTTCCTCACTAGGCTATTTTTCCCTGTTAGAAGCCCTTGGTCTTATAGCATCTTGCTTTTCCAACTAGGGTTGTAGCTTGGCTATTAATAATAATAATATAATAATAATAATAATAATAATAAATAATAATAATAATAATAATAAAATATCTTAATCAATAGTTCCTGAAGCGTTATTGTTTCTTACCAAAAAGTTAATAGCATCTTCAAAAGTCTTCTGGGAGCGAATGTCTTCTAAAATTCAAATGTTAATCTTGTTGTGGTGGCCGATGCGGTAACGTAACCGACTGGTGTTTGCCAGACTGGGGTTAGAGTAGCCCTCAATCTACTTTGGTCGCTGTAACCTCACCATCCTTGATAGCTAAAGATGGGGGGGGGGGAGGTTGAGGGAGACTATAGATATATCTGTTGAGTCGTCAGCAGCCCTAGGATTCCAGTATCATTGAAACTCGTTATTTCCTTTGGTGGCTGCAACCTCACCATCCTTAAGAGTTAAGGGTGAGGGGGGGAGCCTATAAGTCTATCTGCTGAGTCATGAGCAACCAGAGCCTGGCCCTCCTTGGTCCTAGATGGGTGGAGAGGGGCTTGGGTGCTGATCATATGTACATATGGTTAGTCTCTAGGGTATTGTCCTGCTTGATAGGGCAATGTTATTGTCCTTTCCCTCTGCCATTTATGAGCGGCCTTTAAATGACTTAGAAAAATGATTTTGGTATGAAGGTATCTCTCAAATGAAAATCTGAAAACAAACAAATGATTTTTCCTCCTAAAGTTCTAAAGATCAACAAATGTCTTTTTCCTCTTTAAGATCTGAAGATTCAAAGATCTTTGTGGCTATCCAAGAAATGAAATACTGTTGTAGCTATGTCGAATGTCTTACTGACTGAATTATCAATAAGCGAGACCCCGGATTCGATTAAGGAGAAACGGAGCAATGCCAGCAGGTTCCCTTTAAATCATTTTGACTTTTGCTGCCCACCATAGGACACTATGTACTTGATAGCAGGATGCGATTCGCTACAAAGAGACACGATGGAGAAAGTTATGGGACTGGCAAACTTATTCTTAAACAACATATACAAAAACAAACTCATACACACACATATATACATATACAGTATATATATATATATATATATATATATATATATATATATATATATATATATATATATATATACACATTTATACACATACACACATACATAATACATACATATAGATAGATATTTTAATAAACTGAAAATGAATACGAATAAATGTAAGCTAATGTTAAACATAGATGCATGGACATCAAATAAGGGTTATGGATGAGACTCTAGAGATTGTTAATGAATATACGGCAGTAAACATTTCCCCAGGACATGGCACCGAAATCAAGAGCTTTTGATAAACAAAATGAGATGTTTATATATATATATATATATATATATATATATATATATATATATATATATATATATATATATATACATATATATATGTGTATATAATATATATACACATAAAATATATGTATATATACACACACATATATAGTGTGTGTATATATATATATATATATATATATATATATATATATATATATATATATATATATATATATATATATATATATATATATATATATATCTCAACAGGAAGTAAGACTTCTCTCTCTCTCTCTCTCTCTCTCTCTCTCTCTCTCTCTCTCTCTCTCTCTCTCTCAATTCCATCCCACTTTTCAGTTATCTCAATTATCCCCTTACTGTCAGATTTACTTGAAACCGTCTTCAAAGTTATCCGCTATGAGCCAATCTTCCTTAAGTGATCCTGAAACCAACATTTTCACCTAATAGGATTTATATTTTTTCCTATAGGTCTATCTGTTGAGTCATCAGCAGCCATAGCCTCGACCTCCTTCATCCTAGCTTGGACAGAGAGGTAGGATGGGCGCTGAACTTATGTAAATTATATATGGTCAGTCTCTGCTGTCACTGTCACTCATGAGTGGCCCTTAAGCGTTTCAACTGCAGTCAGAGAAGAACCATGTGGAGGTAAGAATTCCATTTTATGAAATGAAAGAATAATAATAATAATAATAATAATATACATGAAATCTCAATTACAATCTATACTACTAGTTTTGCTCTTCAATTTGTTTTTATTCACTTAGTTTTACTATTATATATTATTCATTTTAATCCTACCCGAATCTTTGTTTAAGGCTAGCCCTGTAAGAGTGGAGTTCGACTAATTGGGCTGGATAAAATAAAAAAAACTTTAATAAAATAAATTTATTTTCGAATAAACAAGTCCCCTTTTAATAAATAAAAGCCTTTATAAATGAATGAAAGAGAGCTGCCAATTACCTCCAAATCTCATCTTCATGATTTTCGGTGATAAGGCAGACTTGCGCTGTTATGTAAACTAACTATCTCTCTCTCTCTCTTTCTCTCTTTCAATGTGTTCATTCTATTTTCAGTTATTTTACGCAATAGTCCAAAATGTTATAGATAATGGGGAGAGAGAGAGAGAGAGAGAGAGAGAGAGAGAGAGAGAGAGAGAGAGAGAGAGAGAGAGAGAGAGAGATCCATACAGTCAGAACTATTCTTCTAAAAGACGTATAATTTTCAAAACCCTTAACCAGCATAAAAACATCCCATATTCCAAACTCCAAACAATTCCAACGATAGCTTAGCTGATAATAATAATAATAATAATAATAATAATAATAATAGCACACATCCTCACACACTCTGAAGGCAGAAGAAGAAATTCCTAGAGCGACCTGCTAAAGGTCAACTCGTACCTTGAATAACCAGCTCGTTCGCAGAGGCGATGACTTGACCTATAAAGGTATTTGCTGAAAGGTTAAAAGTACAAAGCAAGGGTCAAGATTGGCATGTTTCTTGACACTCCTATCATAAGTCCATTAAAAGCACTCGACTTTAAGCAGACATCAATCAAATAAAACAATACGATGAATATTAACACTGAATAAATACTAAATATTCTTGTGACTGAATTTGAAAATGATTAACCATTTGGACAACCAAATTTCTGACTTTAAGAACACTTGGCTCTCTTCCTTATTCTATATTTCTTGTTTATTGTTATTTGTCTTTGGCAAATTTCTTTCACGAATTGCAACGGGGCTAGAAATAATATATAAAAGACATGATTAAGCTAATAGACTCATAATTATTATCGTTATTATTATTATTATTATTATTACTAGCTAAGCTACAACCCTAGCTGAAAAAGGAGGATGCTATAAGCTCAAGGGCTCCAACAAGGAATTATAGCCCAGTAAGAAAAGGAAAAAGGCAAATAAATAAAACTACAAGAGAATAATAAACAATGAAAATATATCAAGAAAAGTAACATTTAAATAATTGTTTAAATATAAAGTATAAAAACTTCCAAAAAAAAGAAAAGGAAGAAAAATAAGATAGAACAGAGTGCCTGAGTGTACCTTCAAGTAGGAGAACTCTACTCTTTGCTTTATTACTATCAAGGCTGGAAGAGTTTGTAAGAGAAAAAAAAAAGCTTTACTCTTTTACTTTCAGTGCTTGCAGCATTTTGCTTTACCAGTTAGGTTTATAGAATGGTTAGTCTTAATAATAATATTAATAATAATAATAATCATAATCATAATCATAATAATAATAATAATAATAATAATAATAATAATAATAATTAGTTAAATATAAAAAATAAATTTCTTCAATCGGCTCATCCTCACTATAAAAACCACTCCTGGTTATTTTACTCTCTCTCTCTCTCTCTCTCTCTCTCTCTCTCTCTCTCTCTCTCTCTCTCTCTCTCTCTCTCTCTCTCTCTCTCTATTCCAGATTGATACCTCTTTCCCACCTCTTCCTTCCGAGAGGAATCAACATCTCCTCCGGGACAAATGACTTACTCTTTGGGTGGAGGATGAAAGGAGATAGAAAACTAATTTTGGATCCCAAAGGGAACATTGAGGAGCTTTGCATGGAACACTGATCTTGAAATAGTCAATTGAAGAGTCATTAGTCATAGAAATAAGGGAATTACTTGAAAACAGGCTTACCAGCGCAATCAAAGGACTGAAATAATAAATGTATAATAAAATTTAGGAGATTAAATACTATGACATATATTTGCATAAAACATATTTGAATTAATCATTTCCAGGAACAGTCATTAGTCATTGAAATAATGGATTACCAGAGCAATTAGTGGACTAAAACTCGAGAATACCGAAGTATTAAATGTAAAATGTATTATAAAATTTAGGAGATTATCTACTATATGTGTCTTCTCTTTTTCATACACTATACTGTAGCCTCTCTGTCTCTTCAAGTAAATTTGCATAGATCTCAATAATTCTAACCCTAATAACCGATGAATAATACATATAACAATGATGAGTTTCAACAAAACGAGGAATACATTTCTTTTTATTTGATAACTAAATTGCAAATTATTATAATTTTCCAAACATTTTGACTTTCATAATTCAGTATTGTATATCTATCTGGAGCTTAATTTTCAACTGCACTTGATACTTACATACATAAATACACACATGCATATACAGTACATATATATATATATATATATATATATATATATATATATATATATATATATATATATATATATATATATATATATATATATATATATATATATATATATAATATATATATATGTATATATATACATATATATATACATATATATACACATATATTATATATATATTATATATATATATGTGTGTGTGTGTGTGTGTGTGTTTGTGTGTGTATTTGTACTCTTTTCAACAGAATTCGACCTTTTAATACTGATAACTTCTAAATCATCCTAGAAAAAAATATCTCGTTTAAATCTATCTTCTGATTACAGTAATCAATTCGGGGCCTCAATAAACTCACTTCTTCCCTTGAGCGAATAAATTCTTCCCAATCTTTTACCCCCAATGAAGTCCCTTTAAATCGTGTCTTCAATTTTACTTAAGTCTTCCTGACTACATCAATCTTGATCCTGAATTATTCTTATCAATGTTTTTATGTTGAACAGGCTGACATTAATCTTTTTATAGTTTATATATGAAATACATGTTTTAATGTTGGTAATGTTTTTAAAATATATTTTAATTGTTCGTTACTTCTTAAATCGTTTATTTATTTCATATTTCCTTTCCTCACAAGGCTATTTTTCACTGTTGGAGCAATTGGGATTATAGCATCTTGCTTTTCCAACTAGGGTTGTAGCTTAGATAGTTATAAAAAATAATAATAATACCATTCTTTTTTTGGGAGCATATTCACATTCCTTTACTATATATTATCATTCTTTTTCGGAGTTTGTTCACATCATCTCTTTCATTCTCTTCCTCTATACTTTATTCCTCTTCTCTCTTTATTCGAAGGAATCTCCAACGGTATATCTTCCTCTCTTCCTCATGTGTATTCATCATACATAAAAAGGCTTTGGTATCATTTTCCAATTATTTTACGAAATTCTTGCTATAAATTACTCATCCTTTTGTTCTTCTCTAAAGGAATTCTTATTCTCTATCAATTTCAATAAAAACTTATAAACAAAGAAAGTGGGGAATAAAATCAGTTTCAAATTGCAAAGCAAACAATAAGAGCATATTTTAAAAGTGACTTCCAAATAGCTGAGAAAAACATTGCGAAAGAAACAGGAAAACTTTAAACGAAATCAAGTCTCAATTTTAGAACAAGCTTGAAAAACAAATATTTTGAAAGCATATCAAGATGACTTATCTAAAAAAAACACACGGGAAAATATTAAAATGTGGACTCTCATACCTGATTAAAATAACGGAAAAGAAAATCACACGAATGCTTTACACGAAACAAAGTCTTGAATCAAACCCATTACAGCATCCGCAACTACAAGTACTTGCTAAGAATACATCAGTTGACAGAATGGCTAAAGGCAAACTGAAATATGGGAATTATTGGACAAACTGGAAACTGAAACTTTCTATAGACAAACTGGAATCTGGAAATGTCTATATAAACTGGGGACTGAAACCTTCTACAGACAAACTGGAATCTGGAAGTTTCTAGACAAACTGGGAACTGAAACTTTCTGTAGACGAACTGAAAACTAGAAATTTATATATAAAATGTGAACTGAAACCTTATAAAGACAAACTGGAATCAGGAAATTATTGGACAATCTGGAAACTCAAACTTTCTAAAGAGAAACTGGAATTTTGAAATTTCGGGAGAAACTGGAAACTGAAACTTTCTAAAAACAAACTGGATATAATATTCCTGGACAAACTGGAAACGACATTTCTAGACAAACTGGAATCTGGAATTTTCTAGACAAACTGGAAACTGAAACTTTCTTTACATAAACGTGAATCTAGAAATTTCTAAATACAAATTGGACACTAGAGATTTCTAGAAAAACTGGAAATTAAATTTCTAGACACTGTAAACTGAAACTTTCCAAAGATAAAATGTAAACTGAAACTTCCCATAGACAAAATGTAAACTAAAACTTTCTGAAGACAAACTGTAAACTGAAACTTCGTAAAGACAAACTGTAAACTGAAACTTCGTAAAGACAAACTGTAAACTGAAACTTCGTAAAGACAAACTGTAAACTGAAACTTCGTAAAGACAAACTGTAAACTGAAACTTTCCAAAAACAAAATGTGAACTGAATCTTTCTAAATACAAACTTGAATCTAGAAATTTCTAGAGAAACTAGAAAATAGAACTTTCTAAAGACAAACTGGACACTGAAAATTTCTCTAACAAAAAAAAAAAAAAAAAAAAAAAAAAAAAAAAAAAAAAAAAAAAAACCACTGTGAACTGAAACTTTCTAAACACAAACTAGAAGCTGGAAACTTCTAAACAAACTGGAATTTGTTAGTCTCTAATTTGAATTTCTCTTGTTATTACATAAATGCCAGAACGAAAACTTGAATAAAATAGGTCTGAGGTCAGACAGCGGTTCTGCAATGGAAAAAAATGAGTATAAAAACTTGCAAATTCCTTGACATTCTCGTGCAAACGTCAATTGGCAGTAATAATAATAATAATAATAATAATAATAATAATAATAATAATAATAATAAAAATAATAATAATAATAATACTAATGAGGACTAAAAGCTATAAATCTTGACCTATTTCTTGGTTTTACTCTTTTCTCAACTCTCCTCACAAAATATAACCAAATCTGCTGCCACTCAAGTTGACGATTGCATTCGAAAGTGAAACTTGACGACATATTTGATGGTAGAAGAATAGAATAACCCTCTTTTTCAGCGATGGGGCCATAGGGGCCAATCAGAACCGAGGAAAGAAAAAAAAAGAAAAAAAAGAAAAAAAGAAGAGAGAGAGAGAGAGAGAGAGAGAGAGAGAGAGAGAGAGAGAGAGAGAGAGAGAGAGAGAGAGAGAGAGAGAGAGAGAGAGCAAAATATCCTGCAAAGTCACTTAAGTAATGCTTAAAGAGCATCACGCAAGGTGCACTGTAGGTACGACCCCGCTGCGATACTGTTAATAGGAACATTGTAACTAGAAAAGCACTCAGAGAGTGCAGACCTCCGCCACAGCAGCTTATTTATCGAAACGAACTTGCCTTTCTCAGAATCAATTCAGGCTGTAGGCGTACTTGAAGTTTGTGACAACCATGTGCGAACCTGGGGTGAAGTTTAGGGTTAATTCGGTCGATCCTTTGCTCGACCTTGACCTTGAACTTTGACGTAGTACTTTCAAAATTGAGTCACTTTTACGTTTCAACATGACAATTAATCCCTGAAATTTTTTACTACGTTTCAAGTAAAATTATGGCCAGGAAGTTGTTCACAAACAAACTTCGTTGGCGGAAATAATAACAAAGATGTCAAAACCAATTAAACTAAGCACTTTCAAAATATCAATTCTCAATTGTTTGAATTACTGAAACGAATCTAAAAATAAACCAATTTATTTACAATTAAATGAAGATAAAAATGACATACATAACACGTAAAATAAGAGATAAAAAAAATTCACCAAACAAATGTTCTTAGATAATTTATTTCCCCTTGGCTTGGAATGCAATCATTCTGATGCAAGTTTCGAAATCTTGATCACAAGAAGACGAAGAAAAAGAAGAAGAAGAAGAAGTTAGCTCAATTTGTCCCTCGTCACTTCTCTCCTTCACTAATACTTTGAAAGACTTCCATTGCATGACATGGAATTTCATTTTTTTTTTTTTTTTTTTGTGAGGTTCAGTTCTTTCATCATGACTCTGTAAGATTTAATTACACAAATTACCTATAACACCCGGGTACAATCTTACAATAAAAAATACCCCACTAAAACAGTTATAATTTCTTCATACAGAACCTGCAATTTATACATAATTCAAAATTCCTTTTGCCCGCTTAAGATGTCTTTCCAGATTTACAAAAAAAGCCATTTGATCTAGAAAATGTTTTCCACCAGTAAACACTTCTCAAATAACCTCACATCTAAATATTTTCTTAAACATAGCTAGGAAATATAATCACCAATAAAAATAACTTACATAAGTTCTATTATAAAGTCATTTCGAGCGTAATAAATACACACACATATCAGTTCTCTTGCTTGGGGGTACACTCGGTCATACGATTCTATCTCATTTCTCTTCCTCTTGTTTTGTTAAAGTTTTTATAGTTTATAAAGGAAATGTCTATTTTAATGTTGTTACTGTTCTTATATTTTATTTTCCCTTGTTTCCTTTCCTCACTGGGCTATTTGCCCTATGAGGGCCCCTGGGCTTATAGCATCCTGCTTTTCCAACAAAGGTTATACTTTAGCCAGTAACAACAATAATAATAATAATAATAATAATAATAATAATAATAATAATAATAATGATAGTGATAATATCGACAGTCACTAACTGTAAACTAAAAATTAACTCGTGCAACAGATGTAAAC
>NC_090753.1:61038988-61048988 GCF_036898095.1 Palaemon carinicauda
ATATATATATATATATATATATATATATATATATATATATATATATATATATATATATATATAAAATCATTTAATGGAATCAGAATTCAATTTGTTGAATAAAATTTTCCTGGTATTAGAAATTTATATATTTCTTGTTGTTAATTTGCACCCAGAAGGTTTCTAAAACCTAGATATTTTAATAAAGCCTTTATAATGACACTTTACACATACTTACACACATTACACACTACATAGATACGCAGCTAAAAAATAATTCAAATTTCGAGGACTTAAATTTTAATTGGAGTGATACAGAACATCCTAAATTCATATTTAACCCAGGAATTAATAAACTGGTATAAAAGAAATCCTCTAAAAAATATTTAGTATTTAGAACAACCGTTCTATAATTCTTGAGAATATTTGCCCTGATGTCGAGTATTCCAGAATTTCCTAAATTAATATCAATTAAATATTCTTTATGCAAATCTAAGTGATGAAAATTCTTAAAATATTTTTCTATTCACGATTGGTTAGTTACTAAGGTAAAGAAATAAACTTGGTATAACTTATTCAGCTTCTAATTTATCCTAAATTTCGAATAAATTAAATTTCGAAAAATTTATATTAAATTAAAAGATTCTAAAAAAATCAACTTCCTTTGAAAAAAGATGAACTAAATGGATAAAAAGCCTCGCATTTATTTTGCCTGTAAATAAGATAAAGAAATATATAACATGAATAAAAAAATTTATATTACATTAAAAGATTTTTATGAAATCAACTTCCTTAAAAAGAGATGAACTAAAATGATAAAGAAAATCACATTTATCTTAGTGCAAATAAAATAAATGAATAAAAAAAAAAAACTAACTCTGAAAATATTTTATTTTTTAATCACTATCGAAAAATGTATATTACAGTAAAAGATTTTAAAAAAAACTTCCTTGACAAGCGATGAACAAAATGGATAATAATAATCAATTTATTTTGCCTGTAAATAAAATGAAGAAATAAGTAACATGAATAAAAATAAATCTAAAATTATTATTATTGATTAACTAACTGGAGACAAATACAGTTAAATACAAATTAAAATCGGCTAAAATCTAAACGTTAAATCATGATCTAAATTCCGTTTAATCTAAAACACCGAAATATTTCCTCAGGACAAAACTCCAAGAAAATGAAGATAAAAAAAAAAAATATTACAGAATAAAATTACAAAGCGAAAAGGGACTTTCTCCTTCTCTTTGTCAAGAAGCTTTTAAAGTAAATGAACCTGAAGTAACCCAAGTTGGTCCCCCCCCCCCCGCCCCCCGACCCTTTGCAATAGATACAGCCCAAAAAGAGCCACTAAAAATGGTAAAATAACCGACCCACAATATCAAGATATCACCAATATTAATGACAGCGGTAATAGTAATATAATAGTAATAATAATAATAATAATAATAATAATAATTAATAATAAGTTTTATTACTACTGTTTTGATCAGTTTTCGCGGGTTTAAAAGCCGCTCGTGAATGACAGAGGCAAAGGGGCAGTGACAATGCCCTAGAGACTGACCATATATACATATGATCAGCACCCAAGCCCCCTCTCCACCCAAACTAGGACCAAGATGGTCCCGGCAATGGCTGCTGATGACTCAGCAGATAGATCTGTAGGCTCCCCAAAACGCCTCATCCTTAGCTAACAAGGATGATGAGGTTTCAGTCACCAAAGAAACTAACGAGTTTGAGCTGGACTCAAACCCCACTCTGGCGATCACCAATCAAGGAAGTTACCACATAGGGCACCAAAACCCTCCTTAATAAACTAAAAGACAACAACAATAACAACAATAATAATAATAATAATAATAATAATAATAATAATATAATAATAATAATAATAATAACTTTAACTTGAAACAGGACGAAAAAAAAAATCTTAATAAACTCAGTTCCGCAAAATGCAGACACCAAAATCCGACCATTGTTTGTGAAGTTGTATGAAATGTATCACAAGGAATAACAGCAGAAAAGCAATGTATGAATACGTGTTCACGCACTCAGAAATGTATGACACGTAGTCATACATTCCCAGGAAAGAGTGGATCATTCATTTCAGTCAGCTCCAAGTTATTTACATGTAGATGAAATTGTGAATCGATCTGTCAATGGTGTTTACATTTGTCAAATTAATCAGATCTATGCAAATTTGGGGAAATATATTTCGAGCTGCCGATAGAGGTTGGTTACCCGAATGTAATGCTTGTGAGGAAATGAATATTTTTTCCCGATTCAATGATACTTTAAATGTTTTTACTTGCATGAGCAACTCAACTTTTTTTTTTTTTTTGTATGAGAGTTGCTGGATAAACTCGAATCAAAACTGACTTTCAAGAAATATTATTAAGAAATTGCCTTCGGTTCCTGCCGTTCCCACAAATTTCATAGATAACGTAATCTAATTAATTAACTTTCATGAAATTTAAAAAAGAAATCACGTTTAGTTCCAAACGTTGCCACAATTTTCTGAGATATATAGGCTAATCAATTGACTTTCATGAGATTCAAGTATGAAATTACCTTTGATTCCAGGTGATTTCCAGCAATTTTTGAGATCATATATTTAATTATCTTTCACTAAATATTATAAAACACTATTTATTAACAAGTTAAAAAGGTTCCAACCATTCCCACAAGTTTCTGAGATAATATAGGCTAATTAATTGACTGTCATGAAATTTAAGCATGAAATTAACTTTGGTTCCAACCGTTCCCATTAATTTCTGAGATAATATAGGCTAATTAATTGACTGTCATTAAATTTAAGCTAGAAATTAACTTTGGTTTCAACCGTTCCCACAAACTTTTGAATCTATATATGCTAATTAATTGACTTTCATGAAACTTAAGTATGAAATTACCTTTGATTCCAGGTGATTTCCAGCAATTATTGAGATCATATAATTAATTGGCTTCCACTAAATTTCATAAAATACTATTTATTAAAAAGTCAACAGAGTTTATTTGTATTTATTGTATGTTTGTTTACTCCCTAGAGATACAAAGTATTCAATTGATAGCGTCATTTATTCTTGTTCTCATTAGTTTATTGAAAAATCAAATAAAAAGGATATACATTCCAGGTTCTCTTGATAGTTTTATCTTTTGCTTTGAAACTGTTTTTAGTTGGTATTTTGCAGAGAAAAGTTGAGAGCCGACAATTTCTAGCTAAAGCGCAGAGAGAGAGAGAGAGAGAGAGAGAGAGAGAGAGAGAGAGAGAGAGAGAGAGAGAGAGAGAGAGAGAGCATACTCATTTCGGTTTTCAGTAGTTCTACCAAAGAATCTCTCTCTCTCTCTCTCTCTCTCTCTCTCTCTCTCTCTCTCTCTCTCTCTCTCTCTCTCTCTCTCTCTCTCACAACACGACGCAACATCAAATACCCGAACGAACACAATATGCAAAAAGCTAACAAGAGTGACGTCACTACCAACTGCTGCTTACGTCACAAGAATTCGCAACATATATCTGCACAGGGAAATATTCAAGTCAACGTGACAATTAACAGCGCTATATTAAGGACCATGACAACTGAGAAAATGCATCGCGCTGTGGACATAATTAGCATAATTAATATGATTACACGGTTGCATAAAAATTAACACTGACGTGGCAAATGGAGAAAGGTTAATGATCTGAACTAAGTCTCTTTGAAATCCATACAATACGTGGGATGATGTTTAATATATCATGAGAGAGAGAGAGAATTGGAAGACCCAGGCCTCCATCCCTGAGGAATATGAAGCGCGAAATAGGAGAAGATGAATGGTGAAGTATTGATAGAGATGACTGGTGAAATCTAATCAAGGCCCTTTGAGTCAGCGGGCGTAGGAGGAGATGATATACGATACAGTATGCATATATAAACATACATACCCATTCATATAAACATATATTTAATTTGTATATATATAATATAAATAAATATTTGTATATATTCGTGTGTATATATATATATATATATATATATATATATATATATATATATATATATATATATATATATATATATATATATATATATATAATATACACATATATATATATATATATATATATATATATATATATATATATATATATATATATATATATATATGATAAAACTGTACGAATAGATGTTCTGTATATGCTTCAATACGAAGTCGCGAATTTGATCCTATCCAAGCCAAAGGGAATCCATTTAAGCTGGCTTCGTTCAGCGGACTGTGTTCCAGGATTCAGCCAAGGGTTGAATGCACAGGAGGATAACAAACACATCCCGAAAGACCAACATTTTCTGGAATTACAATTCCAGGGATAACAAACGTACGGGGCAATATTTTTTTACCGTAAGCCCTTTAATATAAAGAAATCACGCATCTAATCGTATTAAATTGGTTGCTAAAAATAGGTACAGAACGAAATTGAACGATTGCGTTAAATGAACTATGAAATGAAAACTTTAAATCACCTATAAGCAGTTATCGAAACATGGTCAAAAACACATACATGTGAGTCATATTCGTGTGTACAGGTAGAAGGTCTCTCTCTCTCTCTCTCTCTCTCTCTCTCTCTCTCTCTCTCTCTCTCTCTCTCTCTCTCTCTCTCTCTCTCTCTCTCTCTCCGTGTGTCAAAATTCCATGTGGTATTTGATTATAACTATGTAAAGTTTACGACTAAGATCCCAAATCATTTTCTTTCCATTCGAATACTGACTCCCAACCAACAGAAAATAACATGGCAATGATTGAGCCCAGATCTCCCCTATCTTGGAGGATGATGTACATTTGAATACACAAATTTCTGGCACACCCCTGAGAAGCTGAGGCTGAGCGGGAAGTATCCAAACAGAAAGTGTAGTTGAGAGATGGCATATATAGTGGGCATGGACACACACAGGAATTCACAGCGCAGTGAGGGCGTGACACTTCCTCGGAGCGAGGGGGGTGTGCCATGACTTCCTGTGTCCAACTGTACATGAAAAGTAGAAAATAGCATTCTATTTTAAATAAGGGGCTTTGCCAATAGTATTAAATATGCTAATTAATACTGTGTGTTGAGAGAGAGAGAGAGAGAGAGAGAGAGAGAGAGAGAGAGAGAGAGAGAGAGAGAGAGAGAGAGAGAGAGAGAGAGAGAGTCATTCTAAGCCATTCTTTACTAACCACTAATCTAAATAACTACTTAAACTAGGTAACCGATAGCAAAACAACATTTTAAAACTTATTAATTGTTCATTGGTTTTCTTGGAGTTAGTTTACTTTCGTATTCCCATTCCTCACTGGGATATTTTTCCTGCTGGGGCCCCTTATAGGACTTATGATATCCTGCTTTTCCAACTAGGGTTGTAACCTGACTAGTAAGGTGGTAGTAGTAGTAGTAGTAGTAATAGTAGTAGTAGTAGTAGTAATACAAGGTTTGTTTGAATAAGTGATGGTTCGGTTAATCAAGATTGATTACATATTATTGATGTAAAATTAAAAAATTAAAAAATTGATTAATTTCAAAAGGAGTTGGTATGTCTGAAAGTGTAAAAAAATTGATACATAATTCAAAAGTATACCATTATCATTACTACCCAAGCTACAACCCTGGTTGGAAAAGCAAAAAACTTAGATGAAAGAAAATAAAGACATAGCAAATAAACTATGAAAGGATAATGGAGAATTTCTTTAGATGATTTAAGATCAGTAACAACGTTAAAATATATCCGCCATATACAAACCATAAAACTTGACTCACGTTAACCTGTTCAACAGAAAAGAATTTACTAAAGGTTCAACGGATTCAACTGCCCGATTAGGAAGATCATTCCACAATCTGGTCAAGAATAATGTGTAGTATTGTGACTTATGAAGCTGAGTAGTTGACTTTGAATTAACTGAATATCTAGTTCTTACTCCCCCAAGAGAGATTAGTTCACCATACGTTCAGGGTGGCTTCACAAGGCACTAGAGGAATTGGAAAACCCAGGCCTACATGGCTGAGGACTATAAAGC
The DNA here is from genome assembly GCF_036898095.1 of Palaemon carinicauda. Taxonomy (NCBI): domain Eukaryota; kingdom Metazoa; phylum Arthropoda; class Malacostraca; order Decapoda; family Palaemonidae; genus Palaemon; species Palaemon carinicauda. The sequence continues at coordinate 61,045,001 of NC_090753.1, forward strand.
ACGAAGCTGGTGATGATGAATTGAGAAGTATTGAATTAAAAGCTCGAGATAGAGACGATTGGCGAAACCTAACCGAGGCCCTTTGCGTCAATAGGCGTAGGAAGAGATGATGTTGATGATGACGTAAAGGATGGTACAGTGTGGGAAGATCTAAATGCGATGGATGAAAAGTCTTTTGCAACATGATAAGGAACTAACTGAACGACAGTGCAAGAGATTATCAAGATCAGGAATAAGGAATTTAATGGACCACAAGTTTCTTTTCAATAAAACAAATTAAGATGAGCGTCAACAGCTTAAGGTCGCAGGATGCCAGAAAACTTCAAATCAATCAATCAATCAACAGCTTAAGGCCAGACAACAGAACAACACTCGAAACAAGGTACAATGAAAGAATTAAAACACCAAAAATCTTTACTTTTTCAATAAATAAATTTTTGGTGGAATTCAATACGAAACAAATAAAAACATATAAATAGCATAAAAGAATATATTTACATTGATTAATACTTATCTTTTAGTTAATTAAACCTCTAAGCATTCCTTAAAGATTTGAAGGTATATTTAACCTTAAATGAAGAGTATGAATAAACCCTTACTTATATCACTAAATTATAGAATGAAAAACATATCCTTCAACTTTATTCACTAAATGGATGAAATTTAGACTTAATCAAATGTAGTTTTCCCGAATATAAGCAATCCAACCCGGGGAAATCTTTATGGATACCGGAGAAAATAAAAAAAAAAAGTTTGGGGGCAGGAAAAATCTGGGCCACTTTCCGTTTGTTATAAGCAAAATTTTCCCTTTTAGTTTCAAGGCAGAGAAAATTCTTGTGGGGGGAAAATTGCAAAAGGGAAAAAATACGAGACAGGTGGTCAAGCATTCATGTCTTTGTGTTCTTTCCAACTTGGATTCTGTTGTTTTGCCCTTGTAGTTTTTTGAACATTGGAATTCGTATCTGCTTCCTATTTGTTTTTATTCTTTTCGTACAGATTTTTTAGGTCCTTTTTTTTTCAGGTTTGGAGGACATCGACTGAGATCATGTACCATCAAGATATATATTTTCAATTAGCGAAAATTCTTTTTTCTTTTAATTTATGAAATTTATAAGTAGGAAATTCTAAATAAAGGAAACTGGGGCAAGGTTATTTTCCGAAAAATGGATTATTACATAATCAAAAAGTAGGAGGGGAGATTCACGTGATATATATATATATATATATATATATATATATATATATATATATATATATATATATATATATATATATGTATATATATATATATATATTATATATATATAAATATAGATAGATAGATAACTCTCTCTCTCTCTCCTCTCTCTCTCTCTCTCTCTCTCTCTCTCTCTCTCTCTCTCTCTCTCTCTCTCAACCAAGAAGCGTTGTCTTTTTGTTTATCTAAATGGAGCAAAATTAGTCTTTTAAAATCCTATAATGTAGGAAAATGTAAGCTTCAAAACACCACTAAGAACATTTGGCAAACCAGGAAATCATGTTAAATGACAACAAAAGAAAGAAAAAACAATAAAATTTTTGTAAAAGGCCGATGAACATCAAGGAAAATGGTACTTAAAATCAATTGAAATCATGGAAAAAAGTGTATAAGGTCAATAAAATCATGGAAACAGTGTATAAGGTCAATACAATCATGGAAACAGTGTATAAGGTCAATAAAATCCTGGAAACAGTGTATAAAGTTAATAAAATAATGGAAACCGTGTATAATGTCAATAAAATAATGGAAAACAGTAAATAAGGAGAGTAAAACCATGGGAAAAAGTGTATAAGGTCAATAAAATCATGAAAAACAATATATATGGCCAATCTATTCATAGAAAAGTCTTAAAAAGTCAATAAAATCATGGAAAAGTGTATATGGTCAACAAAATAATGGAAAACTATGGATAAGGTCAATAAAATCATGGAAAAGTGTATAAGGTCAATAAATCCAGGAAAACAATATAAAAGGTCAATAAAGTCCAGGAAAACATTGTATAAGGTTAATAGAATTATGGAAAAAAGTGTATAAGGTCAATAAAGTCATGAAAAAAAGTTTACAAGGTCAATAAAATCATAGAAAAGTGTATAAGGTCACTAAAATAATGGAAAACCGTGTTTATAGTCAATACAATTATGGAAAAGTGTATAAGGTCAATAAAATTATGGAAAACAGTGTGTAAGGTCAATAAAATCAAGGAAAACACTGTATAAGGTCAGTAAAATCATAAGAAATGGTAACCAAAGTATCTGGAATACTGGAAAATAGTGTCAAATATCAATTGAAATCAGGGAAATTGCTATCAAAAGTCAACAAAAATTAAAATGATGTCAAATGTATATGGATTATATTAAATAATAAACAAAAATAAACACCAATTGACTAACGCTTCTAACCTTGCAATTAAAAGGAAAACGCATATAACTACATATTTCGTCATGCCACATTGAGAATATCGGTCTTGTAATAAAGAGAAAAAAAATAATCAGTATAATTTAGACCATTCTAAAAGACGAATCGTCTTGGGAATAATTTTATGAGATAAAAAATAAATATCACGTCGGCAAATCTTTGTGTTTCCAAAGTTGAGAAGTAACACAAAGTTATATCTGCACTTTGCTATGCAATAATTCATTTGGATAACTTAAGGATATTGAATTACAGCTATAGAGAGAGAGAGAGAGAGAGAGAGAGAGAGAGAGAGAGAGAGAGAGAGAGAGAGAGAGAGAGAGAGAGAGAGAGAAATTGTTGAAAATATGAATGGGATGTCCAGGATCCTTTCTACGAATATTAATATATATATATATATATATATATATATATATATATATATATATATATATATATATATATATATATATGAGATATCTGGATCTAAATATTCAGACGTTCACAACCTGACAATTACAACCCAGAAATGTCAATCCGAGCAGCAACAAAGTTGCCTAAGGCTGGCATATTTTGCGATACACATACGCACACATATACAGTATATACATATAGACATACATTTATACTTTGTATGTATGTATGTATGTATGTATATATATATATATATATATATATATATATATATATATATATATATATATATATATATATATATATATATATGGAAAGTGGATGACGATAAAGATAAACTAAAAAAACGGTTAAAAATTATTTAAAAGTTTTGGTTAAAATTATTTAAAAGTATTTCTAAGTGAGAAAGGAGTCTATAAAATCTACTTATAGGGTCATAAGGACACGGTGGTTGGTAACATGAGCAAATCATAGGTTTACTAAAAAAAAATTGGTGATGTTGGGTAATCAAACAAATTATGTTCAGGTATACAAAATGATGGATAGGATAGTTAAGAAAGAGAGGGGAATAAGAATGCAAGTAATACAAATAAAAGGGGAGACAGTTACCACGCACTGCGAGGAAATTCGGTTGTTCAACAAGAAATTGCAAAAGAAATGTTTATGAATAAAATGTTACAAGTGAAGACATTATTATTAAGCTAGAACCCTACTTGAAAAAGCAGGAAGCTAATATAGTATTTGCTCAGTGGAGTGAGTACTTCAGAGATCTCCTCCCTTAGAAGAAAGGGGAGAGGCAGACCTGAATGGTGTCAGAAGAGAATAGTTAGAGTAAGTTTAAGAGTACTTGTGAAAAAATTTTCGATACTTTATATATTTATTTATTTAATATTATTTATTGACAAAACCTATATCTAAGGGAGAAATTTAGATTAATAAATAAGTTAATGAATTTTGATTCACAATACTTGGTAATCACTTGAAAACAATGATGATATTCGGACAAAAATACTTTCGACCAATCAGCTATTAGGAAATTTTCCGATCTAAAAGGGCACCCCTGCGAGTCTGTGCAAATCTGCCTCGCTGAAAAAAAAAATTGACTATAGTCAGAGCCACCCTTAATAAATTGGTTTGTTGTGAGCAATCAGACTAAAGTCTCCC
>NC_090753.1:61053988-61061488 GCF_036898095.1 Palaemon carinicauda
ACTTGTTAGCAGTCATACGAAGAATCATTGTAAGAACAGAATATATGAAATTTCCTGGAGCTAGTTCCTCTATAGAGAAATGTATTTTTGATTAGACACATATTTGCATATATATATATATATATATATATATATATATATATATATATATATATATATATATATACATATATATATATATGTGTGTGTGTGTGTGTGTGTGTCTGTCTGTGACTACCGTATAAACAAACAAAAACAATATATATATTCCTTATGCATGGGACCTGGCATGCTCTTCGTACTCCCCAAGTGAGATTAGGTCACCAAACATTCCACTGGTCTCCACAAGGCACGGGAAGAGTTGGAAGACCCAGGCCTACATGGCTGAGGACTATGAAGCGTGAAATAGGACATGACGCAAGGAGAAGCTCAAAATAGAGACGACTGGCGAAATCTAACCGAGGCCCTTTGCGTAAATAGGCGTAGGATGGGATGATGATGATGACGATGATAGTCTGAATATGAAGATAAGAAACAATTATAAAGAAGAAAGTCAGATGAATTATTGGTTCACGAACAAAAAATTAAGAAAGAAGTAAAGAAGGAAAGAAAGAAAGATGGCATCTATGAACTTTGGCTTTTCCTAGACAGGATTTTGAATAAAGCATTTTAATCGAATGTTAGAGTCGGAGATGGAGCTCAGCTTAACATTTTTTGCACATCCCTGCAAAAACAAATCGTCCACTCATCATACATTTTACATTTAAACTTTATACATATATATTGTATATATATCTGTATATATTGCAGTAAAAATTGGATGTTCAATGTGAGTGAAAGCAAATATCTTGGGATATCGAGAACATTAGGGTTGTGGTGGCCGGTGTGTTAACGTTCCTGATTGGTGAACGCCCGGCTGGGGTTCGAGTACAACTCAAACTCGTTAGTTTCTATGGTTGCGGTAACCTTACCATCCTTGTGAACTAAGGATAAGGGGTTTGTGGGAGCCTATAGGTCTATCTGCTGAGTCATCACCAAGCATTGCCTGGCCCTCCTTGGTCCTAGCTTGGGTGGAGGGGGGGGGGGCTTGGGCGTTGAACATATGTATATATGGTCAGTCACTAGGGCATTGTCCTGAATATAGCAGTGTGTATATATATATATATATATATATATATATATATATATATATATATATATATATATATATATATATATATATATATATATATCTTTGTAAAGAGATAAACATTAGTACTCTTCAAACTTCGGCTTACTGGAACATCTGTAAACAGATTCGTCTTCTCAATTACATTTTTATTTCCTTTAAAGCAGGGTTTTAAGTTTTAAAGGCCGCCCATGAATGGCAGTGGCAATGGACAGTGACATTGCCCTATCAAGCACGACTAAGCCCTAGACTCCTAGAGACTGACCATACATAATGTACATATGATCAGCGCCCAAGCTCCCTCTCCACCCAAGCTACGACCAGGGAGGGCCAGGCAATGCCTGCTGATGACTCAGCAGATAGACCTATAGGCTCCCACAAACACCCATCCTTAGCTCACAAAGATGGTGAGGTTGCAGTGACCAAAGAAACTATCGACTATGTGCGGGACTCGAACTCCAGTCTGGCGTTCACCAATCAGGGAGGTTACCATCCTTTTTTGTTCATTTGTATCCTTTTGGGCATTTCTGTAGATTCCTCCGTACCCCTCAAATTGTGCATGAAAAAGGAGAAACAATGAAATTGATACTGATATAATTGCGTTATTCAATCTCATTGCATATTACCTCATAATAATGGGCAGTATTGGCTATTTTCTCAGATCCACTGTAACCCCCTGATGAGACTTTAGCTATGGTAAGCACTACATTGGATTCTTCTCTCTGGTTACGGTTCACTTTCCTTTTGCCTGCATATACATCGAAAAGGCCTATTCTTTACATATTCTCCTCTGTCCTCATACACCTGACAACACCGAGATTACCCAACAATTCTTCTTCACCTAAGGGGTTACTGCACTGTAATTGTTCAGTGGCCTCTTTCCTTCTCGTAAGGGTAGGAGAGACTTTTCAGCCGTGGTAAGCAGCTCTTCTAGGAGAAAACACTCCAAATCCAAACCATTGTTCTCTAGTCTTGGGTAGCGTCACAGCCTCTGTATAATGGTCTTCCACTATCTTGGGTTAGAGTTCTCTTGCATGAAGGTAATCGGGCACACTACTTTATCTTATTTCTCTCTCTCTTGTTTTGTTAAAGTTTTTATAGTATATAAAGGAAATACTTATCTTAATATTGTTACTGTTCTTAATATCTTTTATTTTTCCTGGTTTCCTTTCCTCACTGGGCTACATTCCCTGTTGGAGCCCCTGGGCTTATAGCATCCTGCTCTTCCAACTAGGGTTGTAACTTTGCAAGTAATAATAATAATAATAATAATAATAATAATAATAATAATAATGATATAAATGTTCCACTGGGGGTACATGTACCCCAGGTTGGGAACCCCTGCTCTAAAGTATCGTTTGTTTCCATCTCAGGACAGAAGAATTGGAGAAACTCTTCCGAACGCAGAGGAATAAACTTTTGAACGCATCCCTTGGGAGACATGATGGAAGATTACGTTATTTGTCACTGCCTGGAAGAACTTTTATCACTATTATTATTTAATTATTATCATTGTTATTTACCCCCTGCTTGTGAGATTGTGTGTGTTTATTTGTGAACAGCTTCCCGACCACAATTTTAATCGTAATGAAACAAGCAGGGATTAACTGTTAGGTAAAAAGCTGGCAATGATTGTATTTTGGAAGTTCAAGGTCAAAGGTCAAGATCACGCTCAAGCAAAATATCCAATTCACGTAATCAGCCATAAGTTTGGCTTTTGTTGCGTTTGTTGTTGACTAACATTATAAAAAATGACACTACAATTGAGATATTACATTTTTTTTTTAATTAATGAACGCAAAAGTGTTGGGACACTGGGTTTTCTTGTTCATCGTTATTATTATCATTACTATCAGTATTATTCTAAGCTTATTTTGTAATCCCTGCTTTTCATCTTGAACTGCAATGATGATTGACCCTTTCCCATAAAAGATAAAACACTTATATTACGCCAAAAACATTTCTTTCAATCATAGACTCCTTTAAGGTTCAATTCTAAATTCAACTCTTTATATGAAGAGAGAGAGAGAGAGAGAGAGAGAGAGAGAGAGAGAGAGAGAGAGAGAGAGAGAGAGAGAGAGAGACTCTAATATAAATTGAAATGCAAGGCATGTACAGGGTAGCCTTCTAGTCCAACCCCCTCCCCTCCCCCTCCCAACCCTTCACCCCAAATCAACGTCCCCTACCTCTTCCTGCAATCAAGAAGAGGGAGAACATCAAGGATGTTTCCCTTATTGACTTCCAAAAGGATTTTTGTTTGTTAGTTTGTTTATTTTCTTATCATGATTAAGCAAAGAGATCAATGGTTTAAGGTTAAAAGGCCGCTCATGAATGGCAGAGGCATGGGATAGTGACAATGACCTAGGGACTGACAATATATCCATATGATCAACGCCCAAGCTCCGTCTCCACACTAGCTATTATCATTATTATTATTATTATTATTATTTATTATTATTATTATTATTATTACTTGCTAAGCTACAACCCTAGTTGGAATAGCAGGATGCTACAGGGCTCCAACTGGGAAAATAGCCCAGTGAGGAAAGGAAACAAGGAAAAATAAAATATTTTAAGAGGAGTAACTACATTAAAATAATAATCTATATAAACTATATAAACTTTAACAAAACAAGAGGAAGAGAGATTAGATAGAATAGTGTGCCCCAGGAGGGCTAGGCAATGACTGCTGATGACTCAACAGGTAGGATTATAGGTTTCTGTCCCCCACCCACCCCCCATCCTTAGGTTACAAGGGGGGTCAAGATACTAATAGAAACTATTGAGTTTGAGGAGGACTCGACCTTCCGTCCAGCATAACGTCAAGCAGGGATGTTTCCAATAGGCCATCACAAAGTGAATGGATTTTCGGAAGATACCTAGATTTGAACAAGAACCTTTAGAGGTGGTACAATTGATTACTCAGGTGTGGAAATGTTCCTTCTTCATGATAACGAATATCTTTTTAATAATGTTTTATCATAGAGTTTGGTTAATACAGTTAAACCTGATATCTATATAATTAAAGGCCTACTAAATGTTTTGCGGCAAGGTATTTTCGAAAAGACAGTAGTAGTAAAAGTAACCATAAAACAAACGCTAATATTCCAAAGTAACTTTATGCTCGTCTCTTCATGAATAAAAGTTAGCATAAAATAATTACTTAATCTTATCAGTATTCATTCAGTTCAATGACTCGTCTTCGATACAGAAGACAAAAATTACAATATTTACCATAAAGTAATTTAGTGCCAATAATCTTGCCTGCCTTATTGTATTAAATATTCACTAAATTTGCATAACATCATTATCACCATCATCTCCTCCTACGGCTATTGACCCAAAGAGCCTCGGTTAGATTTCGCTAGTCGTCTCTATCTTGAAATTTTAATTCAATACTTCTCCACTCAACATCTCTCATTTCACGTTTCATAGTTCTCATCCACGTAGGGCTGGGTCTTCCAACTCTTCTAATGCATTGTGGAGCCCAATTAAAAGATTGGTGCATTTCACATTACCTTATAACTCCCACCTCGATCAAACTACACGTTTTTAATATAATCCCCGACATATTTCTATTTGAGAAAATAGAGTAAAATAGAAATTTTAAAAAGTTTAGGCTGTCCTTGGTATTTGTAATGCCTTAACTATAGAATGACATCTATAAAATTATTGAAATATATTTATATAACTAATAATGTTATTTAGTGCGAAACGCTACTTCATCGCCGAGGTATAACAAAATGTTTTTTCTGCAAAAACACAAAAACGATTATAAAGTTATCAAACAAGATAAACAATAATTCGACCTTTATTTTCAAAGGAAATTTTTATCAAAACATTACTTCATATTCCTATCAAAAATATAAATTAAAAAAGGTAACGAAAAAGAGTAAAGGAAAAGTTGCATTGTTATTACTTAAATTATTGATAGAAATGTAAGTTTATGAAACTGAAATTTAATAGTAATAGTATTGTAAATCTAGATATTTCCAAAGTTTAAAAACCAATTTATAACAGAAATACTGAAAAATGCAAATCTTAGAAAAACTGACATAACAAGATTCGTTCAGCTTAACCATATTCAGTAATAGTTTCGAGATACCAAATTATTGGGTGTTGTGTTACTACTTTCTGGAATTACGCACACACACACACACACGCACACACACCACACACACACACACACACACACATATATATATATATATATATATATATATATATATATATATATATATATATATATATATATATATATATATATATATATATATATATATATATATATATATATATATATATATATATATATCTATATATATGATTATTTATATACACATCCACACACCCATATATATATATATATATATATATATATATATATATATATATATATATATATATATATATATATATATATATATATATATACACTGTATATTGCATATACAATATATACGTAAACACAAATATGCAAAAGTTACAAAGACCGCCGAAGCCCAAGCAAATATAGTAATTGGGGGAAGTAATGAATGGCCACATTGGGCAATGCCAATATTCCATATCAGCATTTGTGTCGACACAGAAATTCGCCGACACAGATTCTGCACCACCAGAAGTGAACCTAAATTTACTGGGCACCGATATACTCCTATGCTGATCAATGAGGAATTCCCATAACTGAGAGAAATTTAGTTTATTATCATTATTATGTTACTAAGCCATTCGTTATAAATTATTCCTAAATATAAATAAATATACATACATAAATATACATACCACTCCCCTTTCCTCACTACAACTCACTAGTTTGGCAATTTGTGAATGGGGTTTCCCCGTGTACCTTCTCATCAGGGTATGAAATATATATATATATATATATATATATATATATATATATATATATATATATATATATATATATATATATATATATATATATATATATATATACGCATATATATATATACATTTATGTATATACATATATATAAATATATATATATATATATATATATATATATATATATATATTTGTGTGTGCGTATTTGTGTGAAAAACGTTGTCAGGGAATTGGTATGGAATTCTTATACCAAGGAAATATATACAAATAAAGAAATATATATATATATAATAGATATATAAATTATATATAAGTGTATATATATATATATATATAGATATATATATATATATATATATATATATATATATATATATATATATAAATGATAAATTTTGCACATTTAAACGTTTTCTTTTTTTTATATTTCAAATAAGCCATATATTTCAATATATTAATGGGAGGATTCTCTCACCGACCTCGGGATCAGAGTCTCGAGGCGAAATCATTCAAAGACAAGAGCATCTGACGGACTGGGAATCGAACCCTGGTCCAGGATGCTTATATGACAGTGACCTTACCATTTAGCCTCGTGGCTTAATGGTACAGTCACTGTCATACAAGCATCCTGGACCAGGGTTCGATTCCCGGCCGGTCAGATGCTATTGTCTTTTTGTGATTTCGCCTCGAGACTCTGATCCCGAGGTCGTTAAGAGAATCAAGACATTAATGTATTAAAATATGTGGCTTATTTGATATATATATATATATATATATATATATATATATATATATATATATATATATATATATATATATATATATGTGTGTATATATATATATGTATATATATATATATATATATATATATATATATATATATATATATATATATATATATATATATATATATCGAGGAAGAACAGATGGAGTTGGAAGAGAGGGGGGTACGAATGATGATGACACCTAGAGTGGAAAAGGCATTAACCGAGTGGAGAGTTGTCAATAGTAGTTCGTTACTTGCAAAGTTTAAATCAAATCAATGCAATATGAGTGTTATAGTTTGCTATGCCCCAACAAATGATTCCCCTGGAGAAAAAAGATGAATATTATTAAGAACTGCAGAGGGTAATAGATGAGATCCCAGAGAGAGATGTGAAACTTGTAATTGGTGACTTCAATGTTAAAGTTGTAAGGAATAGTCAACGTATAGAGAATGTGATGGGTGTTGTGGGTCTTGGTGAAGTTGCAAATGCAAATGGAGAACATTTTATAAGTTTTTGTTCAATACACAATTTTGTTATTGGAGGCACTATTTTTCAGCACAAGGATATCTACTAATATACATGGACTCCACCATGTGGCAATTACAAAAATCAAATAGATCACATAGCCATCGATAAAGAGAGGAGGACAACTCTGAGAAATGTAAGAAGCTATAGAGGTGCAGATATTGGTAGTGATCACCAGCTCCTCACTGCCACACTAAAATTAAAACTGAAAGCAC
>NC_090753.1:61071488-61090049 GCF_036898095.1 Palaemon carinicauda
AATATTTTAAAAACAGTAAAACATTAAAACAGATCTTTCTTATATAAACTATAAACTGTAACATTGAAGTCTCCCAAGAAACGCTTACTAATTTATAGGAAAAAACATAAATGGTATTTTCTAAAAAGAAAATACTAAAACATCAAAAGATAAAGATTAAGAGGTGAAATTACTTCTTTTGCATTTGACAGGTTGGAGAGAATTAAATAGCCTCTTTGATTATCAGAAAAAAAAATATACCAAATAATCTTTTAATTCATATAAAACATACTAATTTCCAATCAGAATTATATAAAATACTTTGAAATAAAAGACGAATATTTATGATAGTTATTACCTGATTTTTAATCAAATATGTAGGATGGTATAACCTTTCGCTCTCTACTTCACTGATAATAAATTTAGAACAACTGTTTCAGCTTGCCATCGCATGTTTTACAATAAAATGTTTTTGTTCTTATCTTTCGATCTCTCCCACACTGATAGTAAATTCAAAACAACCTGTTTAAGCTTACTATTGCACGTTTTACAATAAAATGGTATTGTTCTTATCTTTCGTTCGCCCCGCACTGATACTGATAATAAATTTAGAACAACCTGTTTAAGCTTTCCATGGTATGTTTTACTTTGTATGAATTTTTGTGACATTCTTGCTCTCAACTGATTGTATATAAGCTCGTTATCTGTTGAATAAACTTTACATGAATTCAACTAACTCCCCTTTAGCACCTAACTACCACCTCGCCTCACTTGTCTTGAAAAATTTCGAAAAAAAGAAGAAAAATTAAAGTTCGAGAGAACTTAATACTTTACATAAAACAAACGGTTTAAACATTTCATTTTAAGAAAACCAAATGAAGTATGCGATGTATAGTGCATAGATTATGGTGCATACTGTGCAAGGCATAATGTGTGTGAACAGGAAAATTATCTTCTGGCGGAAAACATCGTTAAAAAAGAAGAGTTTAAGGAAGCGCATGATAATAGGATCATATACCTCCCTATTCTCTTGAAAGATGCTGGAGAGAGAGAGAGAGAGAGAGAGAGGAGAGAGAGAGAGAGAGAGAGGAGAGAGAGAGAGAGAGGAGAGAGAGTGTGTGTGTGTGTTCATGTTCTTACGTAAATATAGCTGAGAGAGAAAATTAAGGAAGTGCCTGATAATAAGAGCATATATTTTCCAACTCCCTTGAAAGATACTGTTCATGAGAGAGAGAGAGAGAGAGAGAGGGAGAGAGAGAGAGAGAGAGAGAGAAGAGAGAGAGAGAGAGAGAAGAGAGAGAGAGCCTTACCATATTGCCTTATTTTTTGTTTGGGGTTCCCCCAGGTCCCTCAGTGTGAGGCACCTCGTATATCCACCAGAGAGTTGCTAATGCATCTTCCGGTGTACTTTGCATCTTCCAGTCTTGGATGGTCTGGGATGCATCTTAGGTATTTATCGAGCTGATTCTTAAACACATCTACGCCTCACTCCTGATATTGTTTCTTAGATGAGCTGGCAGCACATTAAATAGTCGCTGCATTATCGATGCTGGTGCGTAGTGGATTAATGTCCTGTGCGCCTGTTCTCAGTTTACCTGGAATGCTTTTTGGCACTATTAATCTACCTCTGATATTTTAAGCTCCATGATGTTTTCAGCAATTCCTTTCTATTTGCTTCCATGCTTGTATTATCATGTAGCGTTCTCTTCTTTCTAGACTGTATAGTTTTAAAAATTGCAGTCTTTCCAGTAGTCAAGGTCCTTAACTTCTTCTATTCTAGCAGTATAGGACCTTTGTACACTCTCTATTTGCGCAATATCCTTTTGGTAGTGTGGGTACCATATCACATTGCAGTACTCGAGTGTACTACGCACATAAGTTTTTTGAGATGAGAGAGAGAGAGAGAGATGAGAGAGAGAGAGGAGTGGAAGAGAGAGACGAGAGAGAGAGAGATGAGGAGAGAGAGAGAGAGCAGCTGCCAACTATTTCTTGTAATCTACGAACTCGTTAAAGCTTACATTAATCCCCTTTCCTTTTGAACCCCCCCCCCCCTTCCCCTATGTTGCACAGTCGTCCCAGAAGTGGGGTTCTCAACTCCTCCATCCAACCTCACAACCTCCTTGGGGTTACAGGGCCAAGGAGGCCAAATTACAAGAGGAAATGCGTGCTTGAACGTTTGAAGGAAGCTTAGTGAAATCTACGTTCTATCAATTAAAACAGCGATTTGATATCAACATTAAGGATTATCATTAAAAATCAGAGTTAACAAATCGAATGAATGATGAATGATTAACTTAAATTAAGATAACTTATACTACGATTTCCATTTCGAATTATGTAAAATTTTGAATAAACTTCCATCTTCATTTCAAAACGATGAAGCTCATTCAAAAGACCCACAACAATCAACTTAATGACTGAAGTAAAAACTAAAAATACTGTAATAGCAATAATATTTATTATCCTTATTACCTAATCTCCTTTATTCCTTATCATAAGAAAATCTATAATCGCTTTCCTTTCACCAATACTGAAAAACACAATTAAAAAAGAAAAAGAAAAAAAATCCATGCATTCCCAAAGGTTGAAATACCAAGCGGTTTTAAGGTTTAAAGGCCACTCATGAATGGCAGGGACAGAGTGGAACAATGCCCTAGAGAATGACCATATATATATATATATATATATATATATATATATATATATATATATATATATATATATATATATATATATATATATATATATATATATATATATGTATATTATATATATATTCCATATATATATATATATAATATATATATATATATGTATGTATATATATATATATATATATATATATATATATATATATATATATATATATATATATATATATATATATATATATATATATGTATATATATATATATATATATATATATATATATATATATATATATATATATATATATATGATCAGCGTCCAAGCACCCTCTCTACCCAAGCTAGGACCAAGGAAGGCCAGGCAATGGCTGCTGATGACTCACCAGATAGACCTAAAGGCTCCTCCAAACCCGATATCCTTAGCGCTCAAGGATGGTGAAGTTACAGCGACTAAAGAAACTAACGAGTTTGAGCGGGACTCGACGGTGGGGAAATCTTACTACTGTAATCTATTGATGTTCATTATGTGGAAATGGGTGTTAATGAGGCCCGCATGCCTACAAATTAAACTGATTTTACAAGAGGAACCATTTGACTAAACGATGAAGAAGCATTGCCTGAATAAAGCGCTCAGGATCAGGTAAGGATGGGATATCCAAAGAGGAAACTCCTTCCTCATGGCACTCATCAGGGTTGGTTAGGGAAAATCAAGTTAAAAAGTATTCCAGTTGAAATGGGGCTCTGGTGTCCCTCGCATATTGGTTGTCAATCTTAAACTAACGCTACACCTATGAAATGTGCAAAACCTTAAGCAGAGAAGAGATCAGTACTCGAAGCCCTTAAGAATAAGCTCAAAGCAAATCTGAAGTCCTTCATAGGAGATATAAAAGAGGAAACAAGAGAGAAATATTTTCAATTCTGGATAAGTCACAGTAGACCAGCTGAATGACAACACTGTCCCTGAAAGAAGGGCACTAAGTTTAAACAGATTGATACAAACACATACAAGCAGAAACAAGTTATCAGTGCGGAAAAGGAAAAAAAAAAGAAAAAAAAAAAACCATTACAGTGTACCAGCGTATGATACGTGTGCGATAAAATTCCATTTCTCATTATCTTCTAAACTGCTTTAAATAACATTTTCCTTCGTAGAGATAGCATTACGATTCCATAAGTAAAATGAAGAAGTGTGTTTTAAAGGAATATTCGACAGGTCTACATGGTGCCACTTAGAACCCGTTTTAACCATTATACTCACAAACCCAAATGACTAACAGATTGTGAAAGATACGAGGGAAGTTCCAAGACCCAGGCCCACACGGCTGAGGAATAGGAAGCGTGAAGTAAGAGATGATGAATGGAGAAGTATTGAATTAAAAGTTCGAGATAGAGACGACTGGCGAAATCTAATCGAGGCCTTTTGCGTCAATGAGGGTAGGAGGAGATGATAAAAACACAAGAAAGAAATGTATATATACACTATATACATATATGAATGTACTATAACTACGCAGTTGACTTTGCATGTCATACATATCAAAATATATACAAATTCAAAGGGGAAGAAAGGTCGTCTATTTCACAGAAAAATGTTTAGACGAAAAAAAATCTTTTCGTTAAAAAGCAATTGACGATTTCAGTACTTTTCACTGAAAATCAAATCAATTCAAGTCAGAAAGTTAAGTTCGTTAGGAGGGGAAACTCTCTACACAAAGGAGAGAGGAAAAATTAAAAATTTGTACAATGCGTCTTCGGCAAAAAGAGATATTTTGCATTCAAAAAATAAAGTTTTCTCTTTCCTTAGCTAGGCATCTAAGGCTGACTTTTCAACAAAGGGAAAAATAAAGCTAACATTTTAACAAATACAGAGAGAGAGAGAGAGAGAGAGAGAGAGAGAGAGAGAGAGAGAGAGAGAGAGAGATACTTCATTTCCCCGTCCAATTTCTGAACTAACTCCCTTTTCCCGACTTAATGAAAAAAACACATTTGCAAATCAGACTTGTCTTCATTAAGAGCAATGCTTAATGGGAATTTTGATTACGTGAAATTAAAAAGGCAAATCTAAAAGATGAAAGGATGTTTGGAAGTTTGTTATTACGGTGAATTATTGTGATTCCATTACCAAACAAAAGTACTGCAACGGTAATTGATATTACAACATTTTGGAAAAAAAAAGTTACATATGCATACAGTCTACGTAAAGAACACTATGGACCGGGAGTATTGCACTCAGGCAATTTAAATGTTTAAAGGTTTTAAAGGCCACTCATGAAAGGCAAAGGCAAGGGACAATGCCCTAGAGACTGACCATATACTTATATAATCCGCACCCAAGCCCAGTCACCGCCCAAGGTAGGACCAAGGAGAGATAGGAAATGGCTGCTGATGACTCAGCATATAGACCTATAGGGTCCCCCTAACCCCCATCCTTAGTTCCCAAGGATGGTGACGATACAGCGGCCAAAGAAACTAGCGAGTCTGAGCGGGATTTGAAACCCAGTCTGGCGTTCACCAGTCAGGGACGTTACCACATCGGCCAGGATATCCAGATATACATCCCGTCAGGGATATAAAACGATATGTATTTCTCCTTCTGGAAGCTGATTCTCATCGGCACTCACACACACACACACACACACATATATATATATATATATATATATATATATCCTTTTTCTATTCCTTCTATCTCAAATAAAAATTATCTATTATCTTCGTCATTTCTTCTTCATATGGGTGCTGCAATTATTTTTTTATTTTCCTTTGTTCGCTGAGATCATGACAGTTAAGTCATGAATTGAAATCTTCCAGCAATACTATCTCAAAGGCAACATAACCTCTTTATAATCAATATTCAGTTATAAAGGAAATCTCATCTTCAAAAAATAGCTTCCAGAATCACTCATAAACCAGAAAACAATGATGTCCTGTATAACTCCATCTTATTCCAAGGTCAGTACGGCAAAATATAAATTTCTAGTCATTTTCTTAACAAATATATGAATACGCAAGGATAACTTCAGAAACAGGGTTTCTGCTACGTCTATTTTAATCTAAATATTTTACAGTCATAGTCAATGTGAACCCTATATGATCAGTTTCCGCTCACGGAAGTTGTCAACCACAAACAAAACAAATCTACGCTTGGCCTTTAAAAGGAGTTATGTATTTATGCCATACCAATTACACCTAAATATTAATTTTCAATCACTTGTGATAATTATATTAGTAGATTTCCAAGTGTTTCAATTTGCACACGAGAAAATTATATCTTTCAATAATATGTCAATATACTTATTAACTTAAAAATTTCTATTTCTAGCTAAACTTTAGAATCTTTATAAGAAATGAATAATGATGGATATTGCCAGTAAACAATTTAAGCATAGTTATCTTTAGGCGATTGAAGCATTTAAAAGTTTAACGGCCGAACATGAATGGCAGAGGCAAGGGACAGTGATATTGCCCTAGCAAGCAAGACATACTCCTATAGAGACTGACCAGATATACATATGATCAGCGCCCAAGTCCCCTCTCCACCCAAACTAGGACCAAGGGGGGCCAGGCAATGGCTGCTGATGACTGAGCAGTAGGCTCTCCCAAACAAGGCCCCCCCTCCCTCCTTAGTTCACAAAGATGGTGAGATTGCAGCGACCAAAGGAACTAGCGAGTCTGAGCGGGATTTGAACTCCAGTCTGGCGTTCACATCGGCCAGGATATCCAGATATCATCCCGTGGGAGTTAACTGTTTACATAGCATTAGAGGTTCTTCAACATCCATATATTGTTATATTTTTTTTTCTCTTTTGTTATTTCATTCTTTATTCCCTTGGGATGAGGGGAAATGTTTTGAAATTTTGCATAGTACCCTCGTTATATAAGGAGGAAGGGGAGAGAGGGCTTTATTAACGTAACATACCACACATTCGTAAAAAGTTTATCTAGGTCAAATAAATACACACTCGCGCATATACAGTATTAAACCCGGTAGTTTCTAAGCATGTGTAATATTATTTTGTAAATATCTGTATGTATATTTGTACTCTCACTGTAAAATGAAAAGAGACCTCTCCCAAGCCCCTTCTCCACCCAAGCTAGGATCAAGAAGGGCCCGGCAATGGCTGCTGATGACTCAGCAGATAGATCTGTAGGCTCCCCAAAACGCCTCATCCTTAGCTAACAAGGATGATGAGGTTTCAGCTACCATAGAAATTAACGAGTTTGAGCTGGACTCAAACCCCACTCTGGCGATCACCAGTCAAGGACGTTAACACATAGGGCACCACAACACTCCTTAATAAACTAAAAGACAACAACAACAACAACAACAACAACAACAACAACAATAATAATAATAATAATAATAATAATAATAATTATAATAATAATAATAATAATAAACAACTTTAACTTGAAACAGGACGAAAAAAAATCTTAATAAACTCAGTTCTGCAAAATGCAGACACCAAAATCCGACCATTGTTTGTGAAGTTTTATGAAATGTATCACAAGGAGTAACAGCAGAAAAGCAATGTATGAATACGTGTTCACGAACTCAGAAATGTATGAAACGTAGTCATACATTCCCAGGAAAGAGTGGATCATTCATTTCAGTCAGCTCCAAGTTATTTACATGTAGCTGAAATTGTGAATTGTCAATGGTGTTTAAATTTGTCGGATTAATTAGATCTTTGCAAATTTGAGGAAATATATTCGAACTGCCGATACAGATTGTTTACCCGAATGTAATGACTGTCAGGAAATGAATATTTTTTTTCCCGATTCAATGATACTTTAAATGGTTTTACTTGCATGAACAACTCATCTCTCTCTCTCTCTCTCTCTCTCTCTCTCTCTCTCTCTTTCTCTTTCAGATTGTCTTTCACAAAATTTACGTATGAAATTACGTTTCACTCCAACCGTTCCCGCAAATTTCTGATATAATATAGGCTATTAATTGCCATTAGTGAAATTTAAGTATGAAATTAAGTTTGGTTCTAACCATTCCTACAAATGTCTGAGATAATAGAGGCTAATTAATTGACTTTCATGAAATCTAAGTATGAAATTACCTTTGGTTCCAGGGTTATTTCCAGCAATGTTCGAGATCATAAAATTAATAGGCTTTCCACTAAACTTCATAAAATAGTATTTATCAACAAGTCAAAACGGTTTATTTGTGTTAATTGTATGTTTGTTTACTCCCTAGAGGCCTAGAGATACAATGTATTCAATTAATAGCGTCGTTTATTCCTGCTCTCATTAGTTTATTGAAAAAAAAAATCAAATAAAAGGATATACATTCCACGTTCGCTTGATAGTTTTAGATTTTGATTTGAAACGACTTCTCTCTCTCTCTCTCTCTCTCCTCTCTCTCTCTCTCTCTCTGCGCTTTAACTAGGAATAGTTGCCCTTAATTTTTCTCAAAACACCAACAATATACAGTTTCAACATCTCGCTCCTAGCCACATTCTCTCTCTCTCTCTCTCTCTCTCTCTCTCTCTCTCTCTCACTAGCTAGAAATCGTTGCCTCTTAATGTTTCTCTGCAAAAACACCAACAATATACAGTTCCAAAGAGAGAGAGAGAGAGAGAGAGAGAGAGAGAGAGAGAGAGAGAGAGAGAGAATATTAATTTCGTTGTTCAGTAGTTCTATGCAAGAATTATCTCTCTCTCTCTCTCTCTCTCTCTCCTCTCTCTCTCTCTGCTTTAAACTAGAAATTGTTTGCCACTCAATTTTTCTCTGAAAAACGCCAACAATATACAGTTTCAAAGAGAGAGAGAGAGAGAGAGAGAGGAGAGAGGAGAGAGAGAGGAGAGAGAGGAGAGAGTATACTCATTTCGTTGTTCAGTAGTTCTACGCAAGAATCTCTCTCTCTCTCTCTCTCTCTCTCTCTCTCTCTCTCTCTCTCTCAAATATGATCATAGTAGGGGAAGGTGCATATGTGATTGTCTATGAGTCCAACCTTATATGAATGCATGTTTTTTATATACTGTACATGTATAAGCAAAATTATTTCCGATAGAATTTTATAAGCATAAAGGAATTGTAGGTCACTGTATGAAGATGTAGTGACGCTTGACCTTTGACCTGTGCCTTAAAGTCACTCCCACCTTGGTTATGATAGATGAGCTCCACCCACGACTGCACCCACGTGTTGTTGATAGACGGTATATTTCTTGATTTTTCGTTCTAGGTATGTGTATAAATGTTCGTGCGTTGATTTTACCATATATATATCTCAAATTATCAATCAATATACTTCTAAATGAAGTGGTAGAGACGATTAGGATTCCCTAACCGTTTTGATTATTACACACAAACACAAACAAACGAGCGCCCGCGCATGCACACGCACATACATACACATACATATATAATGCACAAACACACACACATATATATATATATATATATACATATATATATATACACATATATATATTCTGTTACGTCTTTAGAAAGAGGAAATTACCCACAGACGGGATAACAAAAGGCTCTGTAAACCTGTCAAAGAAACCAATGAGGACAAAGTAAACGAAAGCCAGGAATGAGTATAATGAGCCCCGTTCAAACTATAAAGACTCAAGTTACCGGCTCAAGTTGTGTGGGAACCCAAGTCATTATTGTTTTTGTCATTTCAACAAAAAAAAAAAAAAAAAAAAAACATCCCCCAAACAAGTCATTATTACCTCCACTAAGGAGGTTATGGGATTACGTCAAAACAAATTGACAGATTTTGACGAAAATTCTCACCACAGATAGATCTTAGGTCATGGACGACCCCATTAAATTTTGGATATGATCTGGATTCTAGATCCGGATTTGCATTTTACGCTATTTTAGAAATAACCTCAAAACAAATTGACGGATTTTGACGAAATGTTCAATGCAGATAGATCTTAGGTCATGAACGAGTCCATTAACCTTTGGCTGAGGTCAGAAATCTCTTGTTGTTTTTGTCACTTCAACAAAAAGTTAAAAAAATTACTAAAATATTAGCTAAAGAATTAGAAAATTCAATCATTCATATCAAAACAAACTCCAAACTCTGACCGTATATGGAACACGGACTAATGCCAACTAAACACTTGTAATCCCATAAAAAGGGAAATCAATTTATAGATTTATTGAAATCCCAACCAATCCCAAGTCAGGGATGGGTTGCCTAACGTGACATTCCACGTCTGACGATGCTCAAATTCAAAGTCAGTAACACATACTCATCCCTCTGTTTGTACAAACACAAACATACATCATTACACAAACTCATTCATCACTATGCACAAACACAAACATACTGATTAAAGAGAGAATAGAGTTAAAGTATTCACAATACTCCTCCCTCTGCACAAAGACAAACATACATCACTAATTCATACTCATTCATCTGTAAGATACAATAACCCACGAAGTTATGAGCCGGTCGTCCAAAATATCTAAGAGAATTGCTACATATTGTGCAGCCAACAAATCATCCTGACACGAGAATAGTTACTAATGATTTCAAACTATTGGAATCTAGATATATGTCTACTGTAGGCTCTAGAGCCTTTAAATGTGCGGCCCCGAGACTATACAATAAGCTCACACAAGACATTCGAATAATTTAAGATAAAAAGGCTTTCAAGAGGAAACTGAAGACTTTCTTATTCAGCGAGTACTTCGATAGTGACGATTCTAACATTAAGGGAGCAATACGCATTGTGAAATGTTAAATGCTTCCGAATAAACATCATAAAACGACCGTAGAGGTCCTGTAGAGAGTAGGGTTTCCCTGCTGTACAGGATCAGATAAACAGTCCTTAAAGTAAAGTACACATGCACCCTGCCTTCATTTATCATCTGGGGAATTCCTCATTTGAAATACATGATTTCATAAGACTCATCATTTTTGGACTGGTGGGGAGGAGATGAGGTGTCACCCACCCCCAGCCAATGGCAGAGGGCCAATCAAGACTCATATCTCTCTGGAGAGAGAGAGAGAGAGAGAGAGAGAGAGAGAGAGAGAGAGAGAGACTTACAAGGACTTTGTATATCTAAAAAAACTTTTTTGTCCATCCACGAAGACCATTTGCTCTTGGGGTGGAGCAAATAAGTTTAACCATTTAGAGATTTTATGTTCTTGTCTCACTTATTCTTAAAGTCCGTTTACCCTCTTACTGTTCACTGCATCCGCTGGAAGTCTGTTCCCTGTATTTGCTATTTTGTATGTAAAGAAATTAACAGAGAGAGAGAGAGAGAGAGAGAGAGAGAGAGAGAGAGAGTCGAATATTCTCCCAGTAAGAATATTTCCTCTAATTTTACCCAACCCACTTATCTGGATATGTCACAGTTCATTCAAGGGGAAGAGGAGCTCTTCTGAAGCGGGGGTGGGAGGGGGAAGGGAATATCAAAGCCTTTTCTTATCAGGATACAATAAATCTATCAGACACTTTTCAGGTACCCTAACATATGTTACAGTATCTCCTTCTGTCACTCTTCTTTATGTTTAAGTCTGTTTCAATATTTTTTTTTTCATTCTCGGGTTAAATCAGTATACATAAGAAATCATAAGCTTTCAGAGATCTATTAAATTCTATTAAGAATTTAAATAGATGTTTATGAAGCATTTTGATGGAAAATGGCCAGATTTAGGTTCAATATCTAAACCAGATTCGGTCGGAAGATTCTTCTCAGCCTGAAGGAAAAAAGTAATGTCCTTTTGATAATTGTATCAGAAGATTCATTTCTAAAGCAATTCAATATGCTGTACGAAAAATAACATTCTTTAGGGTAAACTACTTCCTTTGGCTATTTGAAATAGGTTTAAATTTTTGGAAAAAATTTTGGAAAAAAAATATTACTCTTGATCCTATCCAATCTAACCATATTAGAAAATTGATGAAAAATTTGGCATGACCTGGAAACTTTAGTATGTGATACATTCGTATAGAAAAAAAGAGTTGGAAGATCCAAGCCTACATGGCTGAAAACTACGAAGTCTAAAGTAGGAAATGATGAGTGGAGGAGCATTAAATTAAAAACTCAAGAGATAACTGGCGAAATCTAACAGAGGACCTCTACGTCCATAGGAGTAGGGGGAGATGATGATGATGATGATACATACTGTATATATATATATATATATATATATACATACATATGCATATTTATATATATATATATATATATATATTATATATATATATATATATATATTATTTCCTTTATACTATATAAAAAAGTCTTAAGAGATTTACTCTTTAACATTTATACTAAAGGAACCATGAAAAAGAATATTTAATAGGAAC
This sequence comes from Palaemon carinicauda, assembly GCF_036898095.1. Classification (NCBI taxonomy): domain Eukaryota; kingdom Metazoa; phylum Arthropoda; class Malacostraca; order Decapoda; family Palaemonidae; genus Palaemon; species Palaemon carinicauda. Next base: position 61,083,410 of record NC_090753.1, read on the forward strand.
AATTTTATATAAATTATAGAAGAAAAATTGACGTTCAGGGTCATTAAAAAACCATTGAAATAATTTAATACTGGCCGTTATTCTTAATTTTGGAGAGAGAGAGAGAGAGAGAGAGAGAGAGAGAGAGAGAGAGAGAGAGAGAGGAAAAATTCAATCCTTTTCGAAAAACATCTTCAAACCACGACGCATCCAATTTCCTTTCAACTGTCATCGCCATCTTCCACCAATTCCTAAACTAGGACGCCAGGAAGCTAATTTCCCTCGACAGAACCAAACTGATGTCCGGGTAACATCCCGGAACATCACACCCAAGTGCCCGATGTATTTCACATCCGGAAGGACTTAAGAGGACGATCGGATGAGTTCAATACAGAAGGAACCAAAGAGCTCAGCATCCAACTTTATTTTTTTCATCAACGATTGTACAAAATATATTGCATTCACATATTGTAATTTGAATTACAAATGTTCTGTAGTGAATTTCTGTATGGTTGTGGTCAATAAAATATTTATTCATCTAGGTATCTATCTATATGAACAATTTTAAAGAAATGTGTTTTAAGGATTTTTCATCCACTGTGTATTACCAAAGGTATAGGCTGGACTCCACCACGACCTCAATATAAGAATGAAAATCTCTCTCTTTTACCACTTTCAAAACATGACAGATAACAGATTGGGTTGAGAGAAAAGTCTGGAGAACCGTTTGAACCGGATCGAAGTAAAGATGCTTATGTCTGTGAGAGCGACATAACTGAGAGTAGGGGTGGATCATTGAATATTTTAGAAGGTTGCCTTTCTGTTATTGCTCCATATGAGAGAGAGAGAGAGAAGAGAGAGAGAGAGAGAGAGAGAGAGAGAGAGAGATTTGTCTAAGCATTATTCCAGAGAGAAGAAATCTTTAAAACATCTGTATTCCAAGCACACTATCTTTGTTTCGGACCTTTCCCAAAACAGTCTATTCCTACAGATGTACATTTGTAAATCACTGGTAAGAGAGAGAGAGAGAGAGAGAGAGAGAGAGAGAGAGAGAGAGAGAGATTTGTCTAAGCTTTATTCCAGACAGAGGAAATCTTTAAAACATCTGTATTCAGAGCACACTATCTTTATCTGGGCCTTTTCCCAAAACGTTCCGTATGCTTCACACACCCCACACAAGACAAGACTCTTATCAGTAAGAAGGGAACATTTTCTCGCTCATGTCTCTCATATCAGCCAGAAACGTTTCAGTTTATCTGGGTAAAGTCGTTTTTCTCATCTGGGAGAAGTATCACAGCATAAAATACTGCTGCTATCCTGCACGTATTTAGTTTTTGTCTGTTCCACTGAACTCTTAGTCTTGTAAAGAGCTCTTAATAAAAAAAGAAAAGATTTTTTTTTTCCGTTTTAAAATGGACGTTCGCGAAGTATTGTGAGATATACACAATCATACATAATACTATGAAGCTACTCTAAATATCACACAATAATTTCAATTCATTTGCTCTCTCTCTCTCTCTCTCTCTCTCTCTTCTCTCTCTCTCTCTCTCACTACTACTACAGTAAGAAAGAATTAATACTACAAAGAATAATTATGGCAAATCCCATAATATCCTTATCTCTCCGTACAAGTCTTCCAGCTCAAACTCTTCTTCTCGTATATTCTTAAAACATTTAATTTTTTCGTTGTTTCCTTTCCTCATTGGGCTATTTTCCGTTGAAGCCCCAATTTTCCAATTAGGGTTGTGGCTTAACAAGTAATAATAATAATAATAATAATAACAAAAACAACAACAATCACAATAATAATAATAATAATAATAATAATAAAAATAATAATAATAATAATAATATTTTCCCCTTTATTCACCCATTTCCATTCCTCTGCTAACACCACATCTCTCGCTTCCTTCGTAATCGTCAGATAAAGGAGAAATTTTCTAATCAGCGATGAGTATGGGACCTCTAATTCTAAATAAGAAAGAGCGGACGACAATAAATGATCCAGAGCTTCTGTGATATTATCCAAGAAGGGTTTGGTGATATGGAGGAATGTCAGGGGAGGAAGGAAGAGAAAGGGGAATGATAATTTTCAAGATTAAGATCCTTAGGGTGCAAAATTGATATTTAATCAGACGTTAAATATAGAAAATAATGCATTTGTTGATGTTGCTGTGTATATATACAGGGTGTTCAAAAAGTCTCAGAGCATTATTTTGAATAATATCTGGCTTTTGATTGGTGGTAAAACAATTAGAGAGAAATGGGCCTCCAATGCTCACTGCGGAGCGGCATTTTTAATACCATGTACTGTATATACCCACATAGTTATATAATGCAAGATAATAGTGCCCTGGTCCGAGTTCTAATAATAATGCGAAGTCTTCTAATGAACAATGCTATACAAATTCGTAATTACCACAAAGCGTTTGTAGCATAAGTAGTTATTTCTTACATGGTACGTAAGCCTGAATGCCCTCCGAAATGGTTTCACAACAGGAGCCAATATTGTACAGTTGGACACAAAAATTTCTGGTACACCTTTTTGGTTACTCGTCGCGAAGTATGGGTATGACAGGGTGCATTTCGAAGCAAGGCGCACCAGAGATTCCTACGTCCACCTGTACACGCCTCTGACTTTCTCTCTTCCTGTTGAAGTCCATGGGCTTATTGCATCCTGCTTTTCCCCAGTAGGGTTGTAGCTTAGGAAGTAATAATAATAATAATAATAATAATAATAATAATAATAATAATAATAATAATAATAATAATAATAATAATAATAATAATAATATAATCTTATAACTACAGCCGAAGCTTCTTTTTTGTATCTGGAATTATTGATTGACTTGGCCAGTTTTCAAGTTGGCCCTCGTCCTAGATCTGTCCAAACTGAAGATCTTATAACTCGTGGAATACGATTAGCGTCATTCTACGTTTGTTTATTGTCATTTCTTCCAGTTCCATTTTCTAGAATTTTCTTCTTTAATAAAGTAATACTAAAAAAAGGCTAAATTTTCATTTCAATCTACTTACGCTAAACAACATATATATTGCCAAGATAAATTATATTTAATTCTTCAATCTTTATGCAACTAGTTTCACAAAGAAAGATTTCTCTTAGGGTTCTAGTGGTCTATTGAAAACGTCCCTTCTAGCTCTCGCCAGACTGGGGTTCAAGTCCGCTCAAACTCTATACTTTCTTTATTGTCTGCAACATGACCATCCTTTTGAGCTAAGGATGGGAGGAAGAGAAGAGCATATAGGTCTACCTGCTACTTCATCAGCAGCCATTGCCTGGCCCTCCCTGGTTCTAGCTTGGTGAAAAGGGGGCTTAGCAGCTTGTCATACGTATATATGGTCAGTCTCTCAGGTATTGTCCTGCTAGCTAGAGCAATGTCACTGTCCTTTGCCTCTGCCATTCATGAGCGGCCTTTAAACCGGGCTAAACCCTATTGCGAATCATTTTTCCTAAAAATGATGAAGTAATTTCCTTCATTTAGTTCTCACCGAATGATTTCTTCCTTGTCGCATATAATATCTCGCCATTTCCATTTTTCCTTTTAAACAGAATCAAGATCACCTAATGAGAAATGATATTCTTCGCATGGTGAAGTGAAAAACGGTAGCGATAGTCGTTTACTTGTTAAGTTTAATTATTTAAATGGAAAACATTACCTAAAAGATGATTTTCTAAATGCAGTTAAGGATTTAAATTAGGAAGGAAAACATTACTAAAAAGTTGGTTAGTGTAGCTAAAGGATTTAAACTAGGAAGGAAAACATTACTAAAAAGTTGGTTAGTGTAGCTAATGGATTTAAACTAGGAAGGAAAACATTACTAAAATGTTGGTTAGTGTAGCTAAAAGATTTAAACTAGGAAGGAAAACATTACTAAAAAGTTGGTTAGTGTAGCTGAAGAATTTAAACTAAGAAGGAAAACATTACTAAAAAGTTGGTTAGTGTAGCTAAAGGATTTAAACTAGGAAGGGAAAGATGATTTTGTAAGTGTAGTTAAAGGATTTAAACTAGGAAGGAAAACATTACTTAAAAGATGATTTTGTAAGTGTAGTTAAAGGATTTAAACTAGGAAGGAAAACTTTACTTAAAGGATGGTTTTGTAAGTGTAGTTAAAGGATTTAAACTAGGAAGGAAAACTTTACTTAAAGGATGGTTTTGTAAGTGTAGTTAAAGGATTTAAACTAGGAAATTCCAATGGATACGGATATCTCAACGGTAATAAGGCTGAAATAAATTAGCAATTTTTTTGAGATTATGTATGTCACTTTCTCCTCTTTATCAAAATAATTATCGACGTAATTCCATAGAAAATTAAAATCAGGAAATTTTTTACAATCTCCACCCCTCACAAAGGAAAGTCTGGCTCTATCCTACACATCTTCAATTCGCTCTCTAGAGGATCTATATAGATTCAATGACGTCAAAACTTGAATAATCTAATCTATAAAATGATAGCAGATTCTATACATATCATTTTTCCTAAATTCAATACTTCATTAACTGCAACTCACTGGTTTGGCAATTTTTGAGTGTGGTTTCCGAATGTACCTTTGGGGTAACCTCTTCTCACCAAGGTATGATATACATACATACATACATACATACATATATATATATATATATATGTGTGTGTGTGTGTGTGTGTGTTTGTGTGTGTGTAAAAAACGTTGTCAGGGGATTGGAAAAGAAATCTTATACCAAGGAAACACATGAGAGAGAGAGAGAGAGAGAGAGAGAGAGAGAGAGAGGAGGAGGAGGAGTAGGAATGACGATGACACCTAGAGCGGAAAAGGCATTAACGGAGTGGAGTGCTGTAAATAGTAGATTGTTAATTGCAAAGTTAAAATCAAATTAATGCAATATGAGTGTTATAATTTGGTATGCACCAACAAATGATTCCCCTGAAGAAAGGAAATATGAATATCATCAAGGACTCCAGAGTGTAATAGATGAGATCCCAGAAAGAAATGTGAAACTTGTAATTGGTGACTTCACTCTAAAATGGTCTGGAATAATCAAGGGATAGAGAATGCGATGGCTGTCGAGGGTCTTGGCGAAGTTGCAAATGAAACTAGAGTATATTTTATAATTTTTGTTTAACAGACAATCTTCTTATTGGAGGTACTCTTTTCCAGTGCAAGTATATCCACAAATGTAAATGGACTCCACCATGTGGGAATTATAAAATTCAAATAGATCACATAGCCATTAATATAGAGAGAAGGAAGACTTATAGACATGTAAGAGGATATTGAGGTGTAGATATTGGTAGGGATCACCAGCTCCTCATTGTCACAACTGAAATTAAAACTGAAAGCACTCAACAGATAGATGGATAAAATACCTAGGTTTGATACAACTAAGCTTTTAGAAGAAGAGCACAGAGAAACATCTGCAATTGAATGTAGGAATCAATTTGCAGTCGTTGAGACTTTAAGAGACGAAGATCAGACAATTAACGAAGAATGGTAGGATGCTTAGAACATACATCAGTCAGTTGGTAGTGAAGTTTTGGGAACTGCAGTTACAAGGAGAAAACCATGGATATTAAATGATACTTGGGATACTATAAAATGGAGACAAAGACAGAAATTGATTGTTGAAAGTTTTCGAAGTACTGAAAATTACATGGTAGAGTGTGCTAAGTATTTCAGTATTGATAGTGAAGTCAAAAGAAAAAACAGAAATGACTGGAGAGAATATTTAGACTGGAAAGTAGACGTGCCTGACATAGCTATAAATTCAGGGAGTGGCTATGGTGTAAGAAATATTAATGTAATCTCTACGGGAGCAAAGAAAAAGAAGAATACACCCATCAAAATGTAAGATGGATATGTTATAACAGAAGATGAAGAAAGGCAAAGTTGGATGGAACACTTTAGTGCGGTCATGAAAAGGAGATATGAAGGGAATAATTTGATTGATATACCTGGAGCTTAAGAAGACATTGATGTCCCCATGGAAGAATTCAGTGTGTTTGAAGTCAAAGGTATTATTAAAAAACTTAGGAGATCGAAAGCCCTGGATACGATGGAATAATTGCCGAGATGATTCTGGCAGAGAATGAAATGACTCACAGAATACTTACAAGATTAATTTGTAAACTGTGGCCTGAAGAGGCGAAACCTGATGAATGGAAGTTATAAATGTTGGTGAGAAAAAAAAAAAATAAATAAAAAAAAAAATCTGACTGCTTGCAATAATAAAAAGGTATCAACCTTATGTTGTGTGTCTGAGTTCCATATTTAGTTGTAATCTCTCTCTCCTCTCTCTCTCTCTCTCTCTCTCTCTCTCTCTCTCTCTCTCTCTATTAGAGACATTCAAAATTCTTAAAAGAATAACAAATGTAGATTACAACAATCTACTCATGCTTAGCACAAATCACTCCAGTCGTAACGGATACAAACCGGAATTGCCAAGATACAACACCACTCAATGTGCTAATTTCTTTACATACAAAATAGCAAATTCTTGGAACAGACTTCCAGCGGATGTACTAAACAGTAACAAGGTAAATGAGTTCAAGAATAAGTGAGACAGATCATAAAAACTCTCTAAGCGTTTAACCCAAATCGCTCTACCCAAGAGCAAATGGAGTCTCCCTGGATGGACTGAAGTCTTTGAAACATCCAAAATCCTTG